>NC_092296.1:1567500-1752500 GCF_036320965.1 Panulirus ornatus
TATGTTATTCATCCTTTTTGTGAGTTTTCTTTGTATACCCGTTTCGAAGAATAAATAATGATGTAAAAGGAATCTATTATTGAAAAAAATAGTCAATTAATAGTTGACTTAGTGCTTGCTAGAAGGAAAAGGAAGAATGTCCAATACCTTATAATAGGAAATATATAGACAACATAAAACAATAGAATAGAGCAAAGGAAGATGGGAGTTTTAACGAGGAAAACTATGTAGGAAAATTCGAAAGAAAATAAATATTATATAAATGCACAGTTTTAAGAAAGAAATATAGATTTGAAAAGATTATGCAAAATCATAATTTAATTGTTTAAAAACCGTTAAAATTAATCTTAATTAATGTATTTATAAATATAAATTAGAATTGAATAATAAAAAAAAGACTTGTTGGCAGGCAATGAATAAAAACGTTGAATTGCATGAAGCCATATCAGCGAGGAAGGCCTTCTGAGCTAAATTGGCGCCAAACAGCAAAACGTAAGGTAGGGTTGCTGCGTTGAGCTACCCGGGTGACGTCATCAGAGGGGCGGGGCATGCACACACCAAACTATCCGACCATCACTTGTGTCCAGGCTCCGCCCTTCTCGTGACGTCATCCGGGTGGCTTGGAGGAGCAACCCAACCTTATGATCTGCTGTTTGGCGCCAATTTAGCTCAGTGAGGCCTTCCTGGTTGATATGATTTTATACAATTAAACGATTTACTAATATACTTGCCAACAAATCTTTTTTTTGCTATCCTATCTTTATATATATTTATAAATATATTTATTTACAAAAAAAATTTTAATTTTGTTATGTTTATTTATTATTATTGCATAGTGTATTGTAATCTTCTTTTCTTTTAGAACTCTTTTACTTTATATATCACGTTTCTCGCTGTTAATAAATTTAATAGTTTCCCCTAACAGAAATGATGTCTTTTTGTCTATCTCTTCAAAATTCTTCTAAATTTAATTTGTATTATGGACTTTCCACGTTTCATTGATATCTCTTGATGCTGTATTTGCGTCTTTCTGTTTTGAAAATCATTACTTATGTGCTCCACGTTTGCTTTTATTTACTTAGGTTGCTCGGAGGAGGAGCAACCCAACTTATGATGATGCTGTTTGGTGCCTCTTCAGGTCAGGTAGGCTTTCCTCGATGATGTGGCTTCATACAATTAAATGTTTTATCTATATACCTGCCAATAAGTCAGTTTTTTGCTGTAGTATTTATTTGTATATCTATAAACATATTAAAGTAGCATAAATGTTACCGATTTCATGTTGCTTATTTCATGTTTTTGCATAGTTTTATTTATAAAGTTTCTCCCCCCCAAAAGGCTATTTACTTGCTTAATCTATCTCTTCAATGTTTCTCTGACATGAATCACTGGCTATACAGCCAGTCTATATCCATTTCTGCTCTTTATGTATATGGATGGACGCTTCTCGTTTCATTCATAAAATCTTTTCATCCTTTATTTGCGTCTTTCTGCTTTCATCATTATTATTCATGTGCTCCACGTTTCCTGTTATTCAATCAATCATTTGATATATATATATATATATATATATATATATATATATATATATATATATATATATATATATATATTTATACTATTCGCCATTTCCCGCATTAGCGAGGTAGCGTTAAGAACAGAAGACTGGGCCTTTGAGGGAATATCATCACCTGCCCCCCTTCTCTGTTCCTCCTTTTGGAGAATATATATATATATATATATATATATATATATATATATATATATATATATATATATATCCCTGCATGAGAGGAAGAGGCACCAAACAGCAGATCATAACGTCCCTTGGGGTTGCTACTGCGAGCTACCCGGGTGACGTCATGAGAAGGGCGGGGCCTAAACCCAACAAACTTCCGGACCATCAGTCATGTTTAGGCCCCGCCCTTCTCATGACGTCACCCGGGTAGCTCGCAGTAGCAACCCCAAGGGACGTTATGATCTGCTGTTTGGTGCCTCTTCCTCTCATGCAGAGGTCTTCTGCCGGCTAGCTCTTGTGGTTGCTAACAAATGTCTCGTGTTTTTTCTTTAAAAATGGATGATATATATATATATATATATATATATATATATATATATATATTTTTTTTTTTTTTTTTTTTTTTTTTTTTTATACTTTGTCGCTGTCTCCCGCGTTTGCGAGGTAGCGCAAGGAAACAGACGAAAGAAATGGCCCAACCCCCCCCCCCCCCCATACACATGTACATACACACGTCCACACACGCAAATATACATACCTACACAGCTTTCCATGGTTTACCCCAGACGCTTCACATGCCTTGCTTCAATCCACTGACAGCACGTCAACCCCTGTATACCACATGACTCCAATTCACTCTATTTCTTGCCCTCCTTTCACCCTCCTGCATGTTCAGGCCCCGATCACACAAAATCTTTTTCACTCCATCTTTCCACCTCCAATTTGGTCTCCCTCTTCTCCTCGTTCCCTCCACCTCCGACACATATATCCTCTTGGTCAATCTCTCCTCACTCATTCTCTCCATGTGCCCAAACCATTTCAAAACACCCTCTTCTGCTCTCTCAACCACGCTCTTTTTATTTCCACACATCTCTCTTACCCTTACGTTACTTACTCGATCAAACCACCTCACACCACACATTGTCCTCAAACATCTCATTTCCAGCACATCCATCCTCCTGCGCACATCTCTATCCATAGCCCACGCCTCGCAACCATACAACATTGTTGGAACCACTATTCCCTCAAACATACCCATATATATATATATATATATATATATATATATATATATATATATATATATATATATATATATCGTGTGGAATCTCTATCTCAGAACTTTCTGAAAAAAATGTAGGGAAAGACCTGTGATAGATTAGCCAAGGAAATTGTGGGATATAATCAAGCTTTTTTTTTATATTTCACTCAATAACACAACTGTATTTGATATTCCAACATTCTGATGAATATATACATATTTCTGCAGTCAATGACAATTATAGTTATCAAAATAAATACGTATGGCTGATATTGATATGACACAGCTCATGTAGGAAATGAGACATTTCTTAATATCAATGACGAATAAATTTCAAGTGTGTTTGGGAGTACTAAAATATTCTGGTCTTTCCTTAACCGTATATTTCATACTTTGTTTCTAAGTCCTTTCACTATGGCAGTCTGAAATCCACTATCTACACTTTGTTAGATGTTCTAAGTTATTGTATATATTACTTCCATGATTCTGTTATGGTTAACTTAGACAATTCTGTGTATGAAATGAGAAGACTCAACTTGATGAAACTTTAATTACGTGTGTTACAGATATTCATGTGTAGTGAGACAGTAGTAGGTTGTAGCTGGTAGGCAGTTAGCGACCAGGGAGGGTGGTAACTGTAGGGTTAGTGATTCCTGTGTAGTGAGCCAGCATTTCACTGATTTAAGTTGCACTCCTCTGACCCAAGCAGTTGTCTTTTCATTCTGCTTCACCCACATGTAGACTAGTGGCATTCTGTCCACAAACAACAATATCTCCTTGTCACACATAACACTTGACAATACTTACCTTGTCACACATAACACTTGACAATACTTACCTCATACAGCTCATTCCTCATGTCTCTAGATTTTCCTGTGGTGAGAGATATGCATCAGCTCTACCTTCTGACAGAAGGTAAGTTGTAGGTAGGAAAATTTAAGCAGGAGCATTTAGGTAGAAACATTAAGCAGTAGTTGGTAGGAACATTAGGCATAAGCATTAGGCAGAAGTAGCCACAAGGATCATCAGGTAGGAGCCTCTACAAACAATGCACTAGAGTTGCCCCATCACAGACTTACTGAACCTCCAACAACTCCCATTTCTATATAAGTATATATACATATATGATTTGTGCATTGGCAGTATCATAACCAATGAGATTAGGAGAAGCTCCTACTGTAATAAGCTTGGCATTGGGAAAATATTCATATTTCAGCACCTCAAGGGGATATTCTAGTTTTTTAGTTTTTTTTAAAGTATCCAAGTCTCACCCTGCCTTCTCATGGTGACCTCATTATTACACCTTTATGGGTGGAATTAAAGGGGGAGGCGTTGCCCAACTCCATCAGGGAAATAGTAGTGGTATTTATCCTTATAAGTACGGACAATCACTTGAGGTGTGCTGAGATTTCAGGTTTTGAATAATTTTGGAGGTCCGTTGCCTGTGGAAACTTTGCGCTTGAGATGCCTTCTGCCAGTGGTCTGTCAAGGGTGAGGCATGAAAGGCTAAGAAACAGCATTGGAGTCTGCCACTTGTGCTGAAGAGTAAAAGAGACGAGTGGTAGAGGATGATGGTGCTAAACATAAATGGGATAACTGATGAGAGTAAAAGGAGGAAGATCGTGAAGTTTAAAAGTTGTAGTTTGGAATGGTCTGGGGACTGGGGAACCCATATCCTTGGGCAGAGTGTGTGGTGTGAAAATGAAAATGAATGCAAGTTATGGGAGGGAATGGAAAGAGGAGTGGTATGAACAGGAATGAGTGAAAATTATCAGGGAAGGGGGAAAGAAGGATGTGCAATTCTGCTATCATCAAGAGTGTGGGAGGGTGTTAACAAATCATGGATGCAATGGATCAAGGATAGTATGGGTGAAAGGAAAGACTAGATCTGTGAAGTATGCATGGGTATACATATGTGCCTGTGAATATAAAGACTGTATGAGGTAAGGATGAAATAAAGCATTTCTGGAGAAATTTAAATAAATGTATAAAAGGTTTTGAGAGTGAGAGAAACGTGGTTCTATTGAGATACGAATGCGAAAAAGGCATGTGATGAAATTGGTGAGATAGTTGGTAAATGGGGAGTGCCTGGAGTAAAAGAGAATGAAAGCTATCTTGTGGATGTCTGTTCTGAGAGAGGTTTATTCCTTGTAAAAAACAAAATTCAGCACTAAATGTGAACAAAAGTAAGGCTATTAGGTGTAACACTGGAGAGAGTAGTTGAAGTACGAGTTTGAACTGAGAAAATTTAGAGGAAGTGAATAGCTTTAGATCCCTCGGTGTGAACATGACTATGGGGAGCTAAGATACTTGTCGTATTAAGGAGTGTTTAGAAAGAAAGGTCACTGCCTATGAGGGCAAAGATGGGTATTTTTGTTAGTATAGTGGTTCAGACAAATGTTATATGGATGTGAGATGTGGATCCAAGATGATAAAGTATGGGAGAGGGTGGATGTGCTGGAAATGAAATGGCTGAGGACTACAGGTGGTGGGAGGGGTTGACTGATAAAGATATGATTGTATAAGAGAAATGTATGTTTGTAAAAGCAGCAAAAATGAAATGGTTTGGACATACGGAGAGAATGAGTGAGGAGAGGCTGATGAAGAAGGTATACTGGAAGTGGAGGAAACAAGGGAAACCAGAGAGGAGATAGAAACATGAGTGAAAGATTCTTTGGATGATCAGGGACTGAAAATGCTGGAGGGTGTGATGTGTGTATGGGTTGGAGAAAGTTGGAACAATGTGGTATACAAGGGCCTGTGTGCTGTCACTGGGCCTGAATCAGGGCTTGATAGCGGATAGAGAGGATCTTATTTTGCAGTGCATTATTCATGACAGTGCATATGAGGAAATAAAGTCAATTTTCTCTATTCTTTGTGCTACTTTGCTGTGTGTTTAGCTGGGTAACACCAAGAACAGATGAAGAAATGGCCTCATTTACTCATACATTTTCTAGGTGTCATGTGTAATACACCAAACCCAAAGCCCCCTTTCCACAACCAAACCCCACAAGCCTTTCCATGGTTAGCCCTTGCTGCTTCTTGTGCCCTGGTTCAGTCCACTGACAACTTGTTGTCCCCTGTGTACCACATCACTCCATTTCACTGTCCAAAGCACATCTTACACCTTCTTGCATGTTCAGACCCCGAGCACCCAAAACCTTGTTCACTCCATCTGTTCATCTCCAACATGGAACTATCCTTCTCCTTGAGTCCTTAACTTGACTCAAACATCCTCTTTATTAACGTCTCCAGACTCATTCTTTCCATAGATTCAATCTATTTCAGCACACCCTATTCAGTTCTTAACCATGTTCCCATCACCAAACCTCTATCATTTTTTCATCAACCCTCCACACACCACATATTCTCAAACATTTCATTTTCAACACATGCACCCTCTTCTGTACATTCTCGTCTACAGCCCATGCACTGCACCCAGACATCAATGGGACTACCATATCTTCAAACATACCCATCTTTGCCTACTCAGGAAGTGACCCTTCTACACATTCCTCATTACTCCCAAGGCTATCGCTTCCTTACCCACCCTATGACTCAAAAGCTCCCGAGGATTCATTTGCTGCTATGTTCACTCAAAGGTGTCCAAAACACTTCACTTCCTCCAAGTTTCTCCATCTGAACTCATACCCCAACTAAATTGCCTGCACAGCTAAGTCTAATAAACTGAACTTCATTCACATTTGCTCTCAATTTTTTCCTCTCACACACTCCCAAACATAGACACCAGTCATAGTATAGTTTCACACTCAAATCTACCACCAGTACCTTGTCATCAGCAAACGACATTTGACTCGCCTTCCAAGCACATCCCACCCCACCCTAATACACCGCATATTTTCTATCTCCCAGATCTTTGCATTTACCTCCCTTACCAGCAACTCTACAACAAATTAAACAACCAGGGTGACATCACAAGCCCCTGCAACAAACCTGCCTTCACCCGGAACCACTCATCCTTCTCTCTTACCTTCTCACACATTCCTTACTCTCTTAATAAAAACTACTCACTGCTTATAATAGCTTTCCTCTTGCATTATTTATTCAGAACACATTTATGGTAACAGAAGCCTCTGCAAACACTGCACGAGACTTGCCCTCTGCCAGTGGCCTATTAAGGGTGAGGCACTAAAGGATAAGAAATGGCATTGGAGTTCTTTAGTTACGAAGACTCTGTTGCTGTGGTCACCCCTTTAGGAGAGTTTCAATTGGAGCAGACATGAGATACAGAAACAGATAAATGCTGTAAGAAATATATCACAATCTGAAGCACTTTTATTTAGTAAATTAAAACAGATTATAGTAGTCAAATAAATAATATAAGGATAACTGTATCTATATATATATTCAAATTAGGACAGCTTCTTCTTGGACAAGAAGAGAGCTGGTGTGGATCCTAAAGCGGCAGTGATCAGCACTGTTTATACTAAAGTAAACAGGTTGCAAAAAGTTATCATCCACTATCAAAGATCAACTCCATTTCTTTAAAGGGAAAAGATATCATGTTACCTGCCAAATGTGATCCCTTAAAATATATCAATAAATATAATTTACAGAAACATTCACCTGGTCTTGAGATATAATACTGTACATAATATATGATGTGCTAGTTAACAAGAAATACAAATTCAATAAGTGACCAGTTTAGCTACATATTTGTACTCTAACATGCAGGATATTACATACCCTAGAACAAGAATTCAGTATTCACTGAAGCAGTATGATCGATATATATTTTCATTCAATATCAAAATCCTCTCTCATATGTACACCACAAAAGTCCTCATTTCTAATTAACAACTTATATTTTTCTTCCAACTTTTTAAGCTGGCTAAATTCTTAACTATTCAAAGAATAGTTTTACCAGTTATGACTTTCTACTAATACACATCAGGAAAGCTGTTGCAAGTAAACTAAAATCTTGACAAACACAGTGTTTAAGGAATATGGAAATTCCATTAAGAATATGATAGGGTACTTTTCTGATGATTACACAAAGAACAAGGCCAGGGTGGCCTTTGTTCACTGGCATATAGTCAGTTCTCAGGCATAAAACATGTGACTGGTAAACTGTGGTGTTTGCTTGTTCATGGCAATGTTAATGGCATACCTCAAGAAGCATTCACTTGCTCACAGGGGTGTGGAGGACATGCCACAGGCGAGTAGCAAGGGATTGGCCAAGTGTGATGCGTTCATCTGTTGGAATTGTCTGGCGCTTCAAATGGAACTGCTTCCTGTAAATAGGGAATGATTTAAGTTATTGTTCAATAATTTTAAGAGCCATGATTTAAGACAAACATTTTCAAGCGATGTATACCAATAAGAAAATGTGACGATACTTCTGTTGCACTATCTGTTCCTGTCCAGCATATAGTACATCCAGAAGTATTTTCCTGAGATATTTAATGTTGAAAAAATAAAATACTTGAATATGGACATTAAGATGATGGATCTAAGAAAATCAATGAGATTAGAGAAACAGGCTGCAATGAACTAAGAGAAAGATCATGGCAAATTAATCACACATATGGGAATGGCAAAAGGTGCATTCAAGGATGTAAATCCCCTTGCAATTCAGATGGTCAGAGACATTAGTGAAGATGGTGTCCATGCTCTAAAGGAAAACAGTTCTTGAGTTTTGTGGGAGTTATGATAAAGATGTTCGACTCTCTGCCATTACCAAACCATTTGACTCTGGAGCTACTTGAATTCCCATGGCAAATGATGTTTGGTACATGTAGCATGTTAGAATTCATCTTGGTATCCACTGTTCTTCCACTACCTGTTCCTGTGGACATTTATCTGTCTTAGTGAGGATCCTTGAAGGGAGTCCACACATATGGAAAACAATAGTCTAAGCCTGATGCATTATTGGTGGAATCATAATAATGATGTAGGCTTGATTGCCAAAGCAATAAGTTGTGCTAATCAGTCCGTGTAAAAATTCTTAAGTTTGTAGCTGTGCTGCCTTTCAAGTGTAACAGGAAATGGCTTACCTAGAAGAAGCTTATTACCAACAAACTAAAGGGAGAACTAAAATGAACCAATGAAAAGGAAACTGACATGCACTGCATAGTAAGAGTGCATGAGGTCCAAAATTAACATATGAAGGTGTAAAATATTTTTAGGTTTGAAGTGACTTCACATTAATGGATTCACCTACCCTAACACATGAAGAGTCTAAAGCCCAAACAGCCAACCAAATGCTGTCATGAAACCAGAAATCTATCTTTTCACCAAATGCGAACGATGTTTTCTAGAAAAGGAAGCTTTTGCAGAATTTAATTACAGCCCAGGGTCTGAGAGGTTTGTCAAGTGTGGTCTGCTTGAGGAAAACTTTACAGTTAATGATGAAAGGCTCCAAAAGAGGGAGTACATAAAGCTATAACCTGACTTTGTTTTGTTTCCAGTAATAAAGACTGGTGATTTCTAAACCTCTGGTTTTTGTTATTTCTAAAATGTGTTCCATGAACATTATGGGATCTACAATTTTCTTGAAAGTTAGGCCCCTCTCTAAATGCTCTAGAGGATAGCTGGTCTGGTCACAGGTAATGAGTTGCCTACAGATCATCTAATGAAGTACATGTATAGTGATATCAATGCAATATTCTATAGAATAACATGAGGTGGGTGGTAACTATCAATTTGGGAGTATCGTTGCAAGATCATGGTTTGTAAATGCTCCAGATACTGAGTATATGGAGAACAACAGTCCTCCTATAGCAGGCATTATATGATCCCAATAAATATCACCTTTGTGTGAGATTATAAGTTGTTTACGCTATGGGATCCACATAAGAAGCATTTCAACATAAGATCAAATGATGGCTCTAATAATTACCAATGGCAGAAATCACTCATAGGTAGAAGATTTATTCTAATCATTTCAAGCAAGGTTGCTTTACATACAGTATACTAAAATAAAAGATAGGATGAAACAAGTGATTCTTATAATAATTATGTTCTAATCAGAAGAGAGTTACTGGTGAATATTTTCATGTGGTTACTACTTAATACCATTAGTAAGAAACATAACTTCATGGAATATACTGTACCTTTTATCAGCCCAGTGGTATCCTGAGCTGCTGGCAGTGTTAGACGAGAAAAAATCAAAGTCATGCGAAGATCTAAAGCTAGGGGAATAATACCTGGAACACAATATAGTACATTAAGACATGCATACAGAAATAATTTTTCCCAAAAAAGATGTGTAAAATACCAAGTGGAATGCTGACTTATCAGTGTTACAGAAATGTAGATTTTGAAAGATGAAAAACCCTTTTATCACCAAAGGCTAAGGTTAATGAGCATATTAAAAAAACACTTGCTTAGGGAAGGGTTTAAAGTTTTGCCACAAGAAATATGACACATCCAAGGGGATTCTCCACTTCTGACTATCATCATGTGTAAGGGGCACCTCCGCATGATCCATGCAAACAAATCCTTACCAAGCAATCAACAACAGTCAACAAAATGCCAAAATATACAGAACTCTAGTTATTCTCTAAATTTTCCTGATTACAACATTAGGCCAAAGTTAAGCAAAAGCAAGTCAATTCAATTTGCACCACAGTAAGTGAATCATGATAGTGGCCAACTCCCTGGTTATGACTGCAAAGGTTGCTGTGTGTTCAGCAAGTCCACCTGAATCAGCATCTTCGGATGTCAAATTCTATGATAGTCAAAGGGGGTGAATCTTCATCAATTTATCTCATTCTAGGGAATAATACTTTTAAACCCTCCACAGAGTATGTGCTGTCTTGAATGCTCACATGAATTCTACATGTGAGAAATAGTCAAGCAAACATAAGAAACTAGTCATGCTGCCATAAAATCATGCACAGAAGTATTGCATTATAAACGTGAAAAGTTTAACTGATGACCCCTGAAATATTAGCCTCTGACAGACCATAATATCAAATAATAGTATGCAAGATCTTGCACTTATGAATTATATGGTATTGCACTTATGAATTATATGGTATTGCAGTGGAATCTATTAAAAAAGGGGGTGACTGTATTGTTGACTGGTTGGTAAGGTTATTTAATGTATGTATGACTCATGGTGAGGTGCCTGAGGATTGGCGGAATGCGTGCATAGTGCCATTGTACAAAGGCAAAGGGGATAAGAGTGAGTGCTCAAATTACAGAGGTATAAGTTTGTTAAGTATTCCTGGTAAATTATATGGGAGGGTATTGATTGAGAGGGTGAAGGCATGTACAGAGCATCAGATTGGGGAAGAGCAGTGTGGTTTCAGAAGTGGTAGAGGATGTGTGGATCAGGTGTTTGCTTTGAAGAATGTATGTGAGAAATACTTAGAAAAGCAAATGGATTTGTATGTAGCATTTATGGATCTGGAGAAGGCATATGATAGAGTTGATAGAGATGCTCTGTGGAAGGTATTAAGAATATATGGTGTGGGAGGCAAGTTGTTAGAAGCAGTGAAAAGTTTTTATCGAGGATGTAAGGCATGTGTACGTGTAGGAAGAGAGGAAAGTGATTGGTTCTCAGTGAATGTAGGTTTGCGGCAGGGGTGTGTGATGTCTCCATGGTTGTTTAATTTGTTTATGGATGGGGTTGTTAGGGAGGTGAATGCAAGAGTTTTGGAAAGAGGGGCAAGTATGAAGTCTGTTGGGGATGAGAGAGCTTGGGAAGTGAGTCAGTTGTTGTTCGCTGATGATACAGCGCTGGTGGCTGATTCATGTGAGAAACTGCAGAAGCTGGTGACTGAGTTTGGTAAAGTGTGTGAAAGAAGAAAGTTAAGAGTAAATGTGAATAAGAGCAAGGTTATTAGGTACAGTAGGGTTGAGGGTCAAGTCAATTGGGAGGTGAGTTTGAATGGAGAAAAACTGGAGGAAGTAAAGTGTTTTAGATATCTGGGAGTGGATCTGGCAGCAGATGGAACCATGGAAGCGGAAGTGGATCATAGGGTGGGGGAGGGGGCGAAAATTCTGGGAGCCTTGAAGAATGTGTGGAAGTCGAGAACAGTATCTCGGAAAGCAAAAATGGGTATGTCTGAAGGAATAGTGGTTCCAACAATGTTGTATGGTTGTGAGGTGTGGGCCATGGATAGAGTTGTGCGCAGGAGGATGGATGTGCTGGAAATGAGATGTTTGAGGACAATGTGTGGTGTGAGGTGGTTTGATCGAGTAAGTAACGTAAGGGTAAGAGAGATGTGTGGAAATAAAAAGAGCGTGGTTGAGAGAGCAGAAGAGGGTGTTTTGAAATGGTTTGGGCACATGGAGAGAATGAGTGAGGAAAGATTGACCAAGAGGATATATGTGTCGGAGGTGGAGGGAACAAGGAGAAGCGGGAGACCAAATTGGAGGTGGAAAGATGGAGCGAAAAAGATTTTGTGTGATCTGGGCCTGAACATGCAGGAGGGTGAAAGGAGGGCAAGGAATAGAGTGAATTGGAGCGATGAGGTATACCGGGGTTGACGTGCTGTCAATGGATTGAATCAAGGCATGTGAAGCGTCTGGGGTAAACCATGGAAAGCTGTGTAGGTATGTATATTTGCGTGTGTGGACGTATGTATATACATGTGTATGGGGGTGGGTTGGGCCATTTCTTTTGTCTGTTTCCTTGCGCTACCTCGCAAACGCGGGAGACAGCAAAAAAAAAAAAAAAAAAAAAAAAAATGTGTATATATATATATATATATATATATATATATATATATATATATATATATATATATATATATATATATATATATATATGGTATTGCAGTGGAATTTATTAAAAAAGGGGGTGACTGTATTGTTGACTGGTTGGTAAGGTTATTTAATGTATGTATGACTCATGGTGAGGTGCCTGAGGATTGGCGGAATGCTTGCATAGTGCCATTGTACAAAGGCAAAGGGGATAAGAGTGAGTGCTCAAATTACAGAGGTATAAGTTTGTTGAGTATTCCTGGTAAATTATATGGGAGGGTATTGATTGAGAGGGTGAAGGCATGTACAGAGCATCAGATTGGGGAAGAGCAGTGTGGTTTCAGAAGTGGTAGAGGATGTGTGGATCAGGTGTTTGCTTTGAAGAATGTATGTGAGAAATACTTAGAAAAGCAAATGGATTTGTATGTAGCATTTATGGATCTGGAGAAGGCATATGATAGAGTTGATAGAGATGCTCTGTGGAAGGTATTAAGAATATATGGTGTGGGAGGCAAGTTGTTAGAAGCAGTGAAAAGTTTTTATCGAGGATGTAAGGCATGTGTACGTGTAGGAAGAGAGGAAAGTGATTGGTTCTCAGTGAATGTAGGTTTGCGGCAGGGGTGTGTGATGTCTCCATGGTTGTTTAATTTGTTTATGGATGGGGTTGTTAGGGAGGTAAATGCAAGAGTTTTGGAAAGAGGGGCAAGTATGAAGTCTGTTGGGGATGAGAGAGCTTGGGAAGTGAGTCAGTTGTTGTTCGCTGATGATACAGCGCTGGTGGCGGATTCATGTGAGAAACTGCAGAAGCTGGTGACGGAGTTTGGTAAAGTGTGTGGAAGAAGAAAGTTAAGAGTAAATGTCAATAAGAGCAAGGTTATTAGGTACAGTAGGGTTGAGGGTCAAGTCAATTGGGAGGTGAGTTTGAATGGTGAGAGGCTGGAGGAAGTGAAGTGTTTTAGATATCTGGGAGTGGATCTGTCAGCGGATGGAACCATGGAAGCGGAAGTGGATCATAGGGTGGGGGAGGGGGCGAAAATTTTGGGAGCCTTGAAAAATGTGTGGAAGTCGAGAACATTATCCCGGAAAGCAAAAATGGGTATGTTTGAAGGAATAGTAGTTCCAACAATGTTGTATGGTTGCGAGGCGTGGGCTATGGATAGAGTTGTGCGTAGGAGGATGGATGTGCTGGAAATGAGATGTTTGAGGACAATGTGTGGTGTGAGGTGGTTTGATCGAGTAAGTAACGTAAGGGTAAGAGAGATGTGTGGAAATAAAAAGAGCGTGGTTGAGAGAGCAGAAGAGGGTGTTTTGAAATGGTTTGGGCACATGGAGAGAATGAGTGAGGAAAGATTGACCAAGAGGATATATGTGTCGGAGGTGGAGGGAACGAGGAGAAGAGGGAGACCAAATTGGAGGTGGAAAGATGGAGTGAAAAAGATTTTGTGTGATCGGGGCCTGAACATGCAGGAGGGTGAAAGGAGGGCAAGGAATAGAGTGAATTGGAGCGATGTGGTATACAGGGGTTGACGTGCTGTCAGTGGATTGAATCAAGGCATGTGAAGCGTCTGGGGTAAACCATGGAAAGCTGTGTAGGTATGTATATTTGCGTGTGTGGACGTGTGTATGTACATGTGTATGGGGGGGGTTGGGTCATTTCTTTCGTCTGTTTCCTTGCGCTACCTCGCAAACGCGGGAGACAGCGACAAAGTATAAAAAAAAAAAAAAAAGAAAAAAAAAAAAAAAATATATACATATATATATATATATATATATATATGATTGGTTCTCAGTGAATGTAGGTTTGCGGCAGGGGTGTGTGATGTCTCCATGGTTGTTTAATTTGTTTATGGATGGGGTTGTTAGGGAGGTGAATGCAAGAGTTTTGGAAAGAGGGGCAAGTATGAAGTCTGTTGGGGATGAGAGAGCTTGGGAAGTGAGTCAGTTGTTGTTCGCTAATGATACAGCGCTGGTGGCTGATTCATGTGAGAAACTGCAGAAGCTGGTGACTGAGTTTGGTAAAGTGTGTGAAAGAAGAAAGTTAAGAGTAAATGTGAATAAGAGCAAGGTTATTAGGTACAGTAGGGTTGAGGGTCAAGTCAATTGGGAGGTAAGTTTGAATGGAGAAAAACTGGAGGAAGTAAAGTGTTTTAGATATCTGGGAGTGGATCTGGCAGCGGATGGAACCATGGAAGCGGAAGTGGATCATAGGGTGGGGGAGGGGCGAAAATCCTGGGAGCCTTGAAGAATGTGTGGAAGTCGAGAACATTATCTCGGAAAGCAAAAATGGGTATGTTTGAAGGAATAGTGGTTCCAACAATGTTGTATGGTTGCGAGGCGTGGGCTATGGATAGAGTTGTGCGCAGGAGGATGGATGTACTGGAAATGAGATGTTGGAGGACAATGTGTGGTGTGAGGTGGTTTGATCGAGTAAGTAATGTAAGGGTAAGAGAGATGTGTGGAAATAAAAAGAGCGTGGTTGAGAGAGCAGAAGAGGGTGTTTTGAAATGGTTTGGGCACATGGTGAGAATGAGTGAGAAAAGATTGACTAAGAGGATATATGTGTCGGAGGTGGAGGGAACGAGGAGAAGTGGGAGACCAAATTGGAGATGGAAAGATGGAGTGAAAAAGATTTTGTGTGATCGGGGCCTGAACATGCAGGAGGGTGAAAGGAGGGCAAGGAATAGAGTGAAATGGATCGATGTGGTATACCGGGGTTGACGAGCTGTCAGTGGATTGAATCAGGGCATGTGAAGCGTCTGGGGTAAACCATGGAAAGCTGTGTAGGTATGTATATTTGCGTGTGTGGACGTATGTATATACATGTGTATGGGGGTGGGTTGGGCCATTTCTTTCGTCTGTTTCCTTGCGCTACCTCGCAAATGCGGGAGACAACGACAAAGCAAAAAAAAAAAAAAAAATATATATATATATATATATGGGAGAAAGAATATTTCTCATGTATTCCATGTATGTTGTAGAGGGCAACTAAAAGGGGTGAAAGTGGGGGGCAGGAAATCCTCCCCTCTTGTATTACTTTTCTGAAAGAAGAAACAGAGGAGGGGGCTAAGGGAGGACCTTTCCCTCGACAGCTCTGTCATCTGTTCTTGACGCTACCTCGCTAATGCTGTGAAAAGTTTTTATCAAGGATATAAGGCATGTGTACGAGCAGGAAGACAGAAGAGTGACTGGTTCCCAGTGAAGGTTGGTCTGCGACAGGGGTGTATGACGTCCCCATGGTTGTTTAATATGTTTATAAATGGGGTGGTTAGGGAGGTCAATGCAAGAGTTTTGGAGAGGGTCGAGTATGCAATCTGTTGAGGATGAGAGTGCCTGGAAAGTAAGTTAGTTGCTGTTCACTGATGATACAGCACTGGTTGCTGATTTGAGAGAAAAACTGCAGAAGCTGGTGAATGAGTTTGGAAAAGTGTGTGAAAGGAGAAAGTTGACAGTAAATGTGAATAAGAGTAAGGTTATTAGGTTCAGCAGGGTTGGGGGACAAGTTAACCGGCATGTAAGTTTGAATGGAGAAAAATTGGAGGAAGTGAAGAGTTTTAGATATCTAGAAGTGGACTTAGCAGTAAATGGAACCATGGATGTGGAAGTGAGTCACAGGCTGATGGAGGGGGAGAAGGCTCTGGGAGCAATGAAGAATGTGTGGAAAGAGAGAACACTATCTCGGAAAGCAAAATTAGGTATGTTTGAAGAAATAATAGTTCTAACAAATTATATATATGGTTGGGAGGCAAGGGCTATAGTTAGGTTTGTACAAAGGAGGGTGGATAAGTTGGAAATGAAATGTTTGAGGGCAATATGTGGTGTGAGGGGGTTTGATTAAGTAATGAGAGGGTAAGAGAGATGTGTGGTTATAAAAAGAGTGTAGTTGAGAGAGCAGAAGAGGGTGTGTTGAAATGGTCTGGACATATGGAGAGAATGAGTGAGAAAAGGTTGACAAAAAGGATACATGTGTCAGAGGTTGAGGGAACAAGGACAGGCAGACCAAATTGGAGGTGGAAGGATGGAGTGAAAATATTTTTGAACGATCAGAGGCTGAACATACAGGAGGGTGAGAGGCATGTAAGGAATAGAGTGAATTGGAATGATGTGGTATACCGGGGTCAACATGCTTACAATGGTTTGAACCAGGGCATGTGAAACATCTGGGGTAAATCACGGAAAGGTCTGTGGAGCCTGGATGTGGAAAGGGAGCTGTGGTTTCAGTGCATTACATATGACAGCTAGAGACTTGAGTGTGGACCAATGTGGCCTTTTTTGTCTGTTTTCCTGGTGCTACCTTGCTGAAGCAGAGGGTAGCGATGCTGTTTCCTGTGGGACAGGGTTGTGCCAGGAATGGATACAGGTAAGTATGAATCTGTACATGTGTATATTTCCTGGCACCACCCTGCCCTATGTATCTTTATTCATGTAACTTTAGAATATAAAAATCTTACCTACATATGCTGTACAAAACGTACTGCATCATACACATACTAAGTTAACAAAGACTAACAAAATGACAGACCTGTGTGGCTGCTGCTGCGTTCGGCGGACATTGCTATCAGTAGGTTGGGGTGGGTAAGACACTGCAAAATGAGTAGAGGGATCAGACTGCTGAGCTGGGTTACTACTGGCATGATAATCATCTTGGGGGAAGTAATCATCATACTGGAAATACTCAACACCCTGAGTATTCTGAAAAGTAACATTGAAAAAAATTAGTTTTCTTGATAAAGTATCACATGAAATGCAATGCCACATATTTTTGAGAATGGACAATATGACTTAAGGTGCTACCGTGATATGGGGGATTACAGCAACATAAAAGAGGTATCACTAACCCACATGATGGTACTTGTAGAGGCTTACCATTTACCACTTTAATGATCATAAACACCAACACAAACATATTACACAAGTCCAAAACAGCACTTATTTACATCAAAAGGTTTCATGATTAATGATAATATAAATATATATGCTGTGTCAGTGAGGTAGTGCCAGGAAAAAGATGGAGAACAGCCCATCCACTTATATATACACATTTTTTTCATACTATTCACCATTTCCCACATTAGTGAGGTAGCATAAGAACAGAGGACTGAGCCTTTGAGGGAATATCCTCACTTGGCCCTCTTCTCTGTTCCTTCTTTTGGAAAATTAAAAACAAGAGGGAAGGATTTCCAGCCCTCTGCTCTCTCCCCTTTTAGTCGCCTCCTACGACACACAGGGAATACGTTGGAAGCACTCTTTCTCCCATATCCCCCAGGGATAGGGTAAAACAGACAAAAAGGCCACATTTGTTCACACTCAATCCCTAGCTGCCATTATTAATTGAAATTATCTCTTAAAAAATGCAGTTTGCACTGTGACTCGAAGCCAAAATTATCAAATATGAGAGCGCATTCTTCAACTATCTTCACAACGGAAAAGACAATACAGAATATGATATTAGTACTTTTCATAAGACGTTCAAATATAAATTGTTTTAATTATTCCTTTAACATAAAAGTTTTCATTAATGATGTGTAAAACTTTCAGCATGCTAAACAAGTAAAACTAACAAACACAAATTGTCATTTACTGAGCTTAACTTCCAGCCTCTTAACTTGCCTGCTGTTGTTGGTACCGCCTGTTACCAGTAACCTGAAGATTGGCATTGTAGTAATCATAATCAGTGTATGTAGGGATGTTGACAATGTCAATACCCCCACAGGTCTGGTCAACTCGTTCCAGTTTGCGGATATCAATTCCAAGATGATGGAGGATGGCATAGGCCCGCTGCAGCACCAATGGTGAAGGGTTTTTCTCACGAGTAAGCAGCCATATGGATTCTGCCAAAATATGGGAATTATGGCTCAAGCAATTATTTCATACCATAAAAACTACAGTATCTTTTTACTCAGAGGGTGATTTCTCTAGGTGTAATCATTACTTTCTGAGAAGGAATAACTTTATTCCACAATCAAGTGACTTAATTGTAGGAATACAAACTGAGACAGAATCATAATTAATGTGAAATTACATTTCATGGAGTCTATGATAGTGATGTTTAAAGGACAAAGTGGAAACATACAAAAAATGAGCAAGAACTAATAAAAAAGAATAATGGTAGAACAGTAGAATTCTAATAACAATGAGGAAAAGGCAAATGAGAATACTTAAGTGTCCCATAAACTAATCAGAAGAATTTGTTAAAAAACAATTAGATTAAAAGACTTTCAGAAAAGTGTTGTTGAAAAAAGGGTATACATCTCTATAAGATAAAATAAATTCAGCAGTCTGATTTAATTCAAGCAGGGAATAATATGTTATAGGTACTACATAAAAGCAGAAAGCTTTGCCTAACTAAAACCAGATTTTTATTGATGAACAAATGCTTTTGTCTTCATCCCATATCTCATCCCCAATATCCAAATGGCTGGTGTTTGTAATATTAATCTAACTCTCTCACTCCACAATTCTAATACACTGTCTATTACATACTCCCTTATTCACCTTACTCATATGCCTCTAATCTTTCATGTAGCTTGTATGCATTCTCATTGTCATCCTTAACCATGTTTGCTCTTAACTTTTTAAAACCACATTAGCACTCACCATTTCCCCAACGGTTACATTTTCTCTACTGTGTACCTCATTCTGACACCATTTCTCACTGTCTGCTCTTCTCACTTCACATGAAAGATAGAAAATCCATCCTCAAAACGAGCAGTTGTTATTCTGGTCAAGCAAACCCACATTTCACAATCAATAAGGCTGAATTATGGAATTTCATTGAAGTACAGGCACTTCTTGATTTTGCACGTTTGATGTACACCATTTCTAGAATAATGAGCATGGTGTATTTACACTTCTTTTTTCATTTATGTAGGCTTATGCATGGAATAACGTGATCATCACTGGGCTGGCAGTGCAATGGTGTGGCACTACGTTTTACTACATGAAACACATGTGTATGTGTGGCATGGCATGGGTATGCAGCTTCCTGCTTTGCCCTCTCAGTGCTTAAATACAATCTATTTCATGTGGTGCCATAGTATATCGTATGTGTTTTGCCCCTTGCCTCCTGCCATCAATGCTTCTTTTAAGTTCTCCTGGTACCAATGGTGTAATAAGTATATGGATATCATCACTAAGGGGAAAGTGGATGTGCTCAAATGCTATGTGAGAGGTGCTAAAAAGAAATCCACCATAAGAGGATGAATGCTAAACAAACACAAGATTTCTCTTTGAAGAAAAAGGACTGCACTTGTAAAGAGGACAAGCATCAACATCTAGTGACATAATTGCCAAACCCACTTGCCTTTCACCACCATCTTTGCTACTATGTCATCAGACCTAGATGATGCCCTTCTCCAGTAACTCTTCCACTCACCTTCACCCTCTCCATCAGCACTAGCAAGCAATTCAAGAGCAGCAGTAAATATAAGTGATGGAGTTAAGGTTGTTATTTTCTGCTTTATCTACAGCAATTAATTGTTCTGTAGGTGCATTATAGAAATCTATAATTTCACTAGTCAAATATTCAAATGTCAAATGTTTGTGGACATAATGCCAGCAGTCCATGTGTGGGTGAGGTAGAAAGAAAAGACAGCTACCTGGGTCAGAGGAGTGTGCTTGACAACCATTAAAGTGCTGGCTCACTGTTCTTGCTGTCTATCCCCTGTCTTAATCCTATTGTTTGTTAACATACACAACAGTTATGGGTTAGGTCTGAAACAAACTGACACTTACCACTTTTCTCCAAGAGGCCATTAGGATCACACTTGTATTCCAACGAAAAACTCTCGTAGTCCGTTGCTAACACCTGGAACTCATCCTCCATAACTGTTAAAAGAAAAAAGGGTCATTCATATATATATATATATATATATATATATATATATATATATAGAGAGAGAGAGAGAGAGAGAGAGAGAGAGAGAGAGAGATAATGTGGGTCTGAAGAGGATAATGACCTGGTAGCAGACGAGTAGATGGAGATGGGTTTGTATGAAGGGATATCATTCAAAGAATGTTGTATGGATGCGAGTCTGGGGCCCTGAATGTTAAACAGATGAATATAATGAAAATGTAGCACCGAAGGACAATGCAATATCCTGTAAGGTGGCATGAGGTTGTTAGAAATGACAATGTGAAAGCAAGGCGTGGTAATATGTGCTGCGTGACTGAGACAGCTGAACCTGGTTGAGAGGTGTTCTCTGGACTGAATGAGGTGGATTTATGTGGTATGCTACTGAATATATGTGTATATGGGACGAACCAGGGCGTATGAAGTGGTCAGGTGGAAACCCTGAGATGGACTGTGGTGCTTGGCTGTTGATGGTGTGATCTATTTGACATGCAGAGACGACTTACAGGTGGGTGGATGCCTCTCCAGTATCTTAAGATAATCTACGAGAGCTGGGTAACTTAAAAGGTGGGGATGACAAGAATGAAGTGTCGGTGAACGGAATAACTTACAGGTTAGTGGGATAACTTAAAGGATGGGTGGCATGACTTACAAGTGAGTGGGATGGTGTACTTGATCAACGAGGGTTTGGAAGGTCCTTGCAACGTCAACTGAGAGTCGTACTCCTCCACACGATCAGTGCTGGAAGAGAGTAGATCCATTAATGCCTTGGACTCCATATTTAAAGGGAATATTCACAGCAAACTGTGCTCAGCATGTTTGCGGCCAACATTAGCATATGCCTCTAAGGTATGGTCATTGCATTTAAAGCACAAAGAACTTGTACAGAAAGGTACAGAGGAGGGCAACAAAGATGGCACTTGAACTAAAAGAGCTGAGTTACGTCGTGAGGTTAGAAGCCATATGTATGTAGTACATTTGCTCAGCATGAAAGAGAGAAGAATAAAGGGGTAACGAACACAACTCAGTTAAAGATCCTAAACACGTTTGCTTACGTCGGCTTTGAACAGATCCGTGAGATTCAAAGACGGAGCTATCATAAGCCATAACAGACAATTAAGTAAGAAACGCGCTAGAAAAGATGTAAAGTCCTTTTAGAGTATCCATGTATTGATAAATGGAGTATGCTGGACAACCATGGAACTATAAATGCTGATACTAATCAAGTTAAATAAACTGTATATGACGGCTGGAACGTCCATGAGATGAGACCCCCACGAGTGAAGACTTCCCTCCTTGTATTGTGCAAGTAGATAATTACAAATGGTTTTTCGTGAACTGTCGTTACTCCAGTGGTGACCGACTGAAATAAAAATTACAGCACTTCACAAATCCAAAATCTACTTCATCACACATTTGGAATCTTAAGGCCAAAACGGGTTAGGCTTCTATGTACACCCGAGTTAACGTATCACATTTACAGTACATTGTGTATATATATATATATATATATATATATATATATATATATATATATATATATATATATATATATATATATATATACACGATGGGAGCGTAAATGGATGTCTTGTACATGAGTTATGCCGACAGCATGTTGTGGTAATGGCCTCCCGTCCCTCAACTTCACAGTGTGTGACTCAGTATACAGAGTGTGGCGTCACGCACGGCTCCCTCAGATACATCTGCCCGAGAGCACCAGCCTTTGTTTGCATCCACAGATCATCACCCACTGGTGACCCAGAGGTAACCAACACCGTGCACGACTCGAGGCCTTAATCAGATCGCAACAGTACTCAATAATTGCTTTGAACTTCTAAATACATGAAGCCATTATACTATTTACTTCCCTATGTGTCACAGATAGGATGGGCTTTTTTTCTTTCTTTTTAAAAGCTGGCCACTTCCGCGTTGTTTTACACTGCAGTGCCGCTTGAAAAAATATATATCTGAAGCGAACACGTCTTAATATTTAAATAACTGACCCACACTGAACATGTTGGTCACTTGGGGCCAGGGCCGCTTAATAGGAGTGTAAAGAAGGGAAGGTGGAGGTCCTAGACGGTGGGGAAGGACATAATGCATGAAATCAATAGGAAATAATATTCTCCAACTACCCGATCCAAACCCCTTCCACGGAGGGTGGGGTAGGGTGATGATGCACTACGTTAGTTTTCTAACTCTAAACTACATGTTAAATGATTAATGTTGGGTACATAATGCTCCTGTGACCTGACGACCTGGTAGCATGGAAGATAACCTATAAGTGCACATATCTTCCATGTCTAGTAGTGCTCGTCAGCTTTACACATAAATCTAGTATTTACTATATTCATTCCACCCACGGCACCATCCAATATACATACTTACATGGTAGACTTAAATATCATTTTCATCTTGAACTGTCCATTCTTGCGGTCTCTGGAGTATAGTGTTTTCCAGCACCTGCCGGGGGCTTCCCACGAGGCTTGCCTCTTGTCCTGCTGGTACCACAAGCCCATGTACTGTAACAAACCAATCACGACATTAATCAACACATACACAGCATGAGGCTACGTCTCCTTACTCGTCCAACTGTTTTACTTAGTACAGTTTCTTTATAACTGGTTTTACTGCCGCTGTTCATAATTGCCGTATGCAAATCAGACCAGCACACGATTATTACTGCCAGTTTTCTGGAACTAAATTTGATATTGAGGTTTGAGAGAGAGAGAGAGAGAGAGAGAGAGAGAGAGAGAGAGAGAGAGAGAGAGAGAGAGAGAGAGAGAGAGAGAGAGAGAGAGAGTGCCTAATTTATAAGTTGGGATATTCAAACCACCGTTAGAAGATCGCAACATCACTGGGGTTTTCCTCCATTTCCACAGATGTGAAATAGTGCCTCTGTCCTCACCACCCCTGTCATGTACGGCACATCCCCAAGCACTCACGCCATGCATCACCTGAAGAAGAACTTGTCTCCGTTAACGCACAGCAGGTCGCGTCAACATCCGTATGGCGTAGAGCCTACGCTCACCGTAGCATGAGAGGATCCAGCGTAAAACATGATAGGGGTGCAACATATGGCGGTGGCGACCCACTTGTGAGGACCATGACACGGACCCTACCACCATCATAGTCTACCGGACCTGAGCCGTGAGTTACGCACCAGCTGTGATGTCGCCTAGGAACGACGAAAACAAATTTATCTTCAAATTAAAATGGTAGACTGCGAGTCTCATTACAAGTCTGGTAATCAACGCGTGTAATGGCAGAGCTTAATCACTAGTTACCACAATAAGTGAATATGAAATGGGTTAAGCAAAGATTATGATACTGCTGCCGTCAATAGCAAGGACGGGGCTGGAAGAGATGACATCGCGAGTGAAAAAGTCACCTTTGGCTAGCTTATATCATTGAGTGAAGTCTCATCAGAGAACTTCTCTCCAAAGGAGTCTGCATTCCCCGTTACTGGAAGTAGCGCCACCTTGAGCAGCAAGGACCCTTCATAAAGTTCTTGGTTAACACAGTGACTCATAGAAATTGATCCTGGGGGTATCTATCAATACGAACTAAATGCGTGAAAATAAAATATAGAAAAGCTTCTTCATAGAAAAGAAAAAAGGAAATAAAGGGGCAAAAAATGTCAACTTAATAATAACTCTGCCGTTTTAATGTTTCGTTGCAATTTCTTCCCTTACGCTACGAGTACAGTGTATCACGTAAAGTGGTTTCTCTTACCTTAGGCGAAGCGAAATCTAATCATATCCCCCCCACCTATAGAGAAAAAGTCGATTGTCTGTTGGTGAATTCGACCTACAGTTTTTTTTTCAAAACTTACATTGATCTTTTTTTTTTTATCTCAAATTCCGTCTAAACTGATCGTACAATCGTAGGCATGAATGAGCCATTTCAGCTACTAGAAACTGGCTCGTACCTTCTGTGGTCAATACTATTTCATGTACTCGTTTGGAAATTTGTTCTGTAACACGGAAGTTCGGCAGCAGCACCCGTGGCACTGAAGTGAAATTGGCGTTAAGCTAGAAGAAACGTAGTCTCCAGCAATATGCAAGGCCAGGGAGTAAATAACGCTGCTTATCCTCAGCGAATTGCAACAGCTTTTTATATCACTTTCTTCGCTCAAAGTATTCTAACGCGATGTTCAAGGAGGGCACACAACATCTCCCTAGTCATGACTGAGAGGAGGAGCAGTTACATTATCATTTTCGTTAATTATTCTGGGTCTACCTCGAATGCCATTATCAAAACTCATCAGGTTCTCTGCTATGTCCTGCATCATCAGAGTTCGCCTTACCCTAAGACAAGGCTCGAAAGAACAATTATGTATTGCAGGCAATTTAGTAGAAGTAACGAGTTTTTCTCTTATCTCACATCACAAGATTTATATGATACATGGTACATAAATCCCATCTATAAATAGAGCCGCCTTGGTAAGGTTTTTTTCGCTTAAGCTCAAGTGAAAGCAGTCTCGTTTGTGGTCCCAGAACAACTTGGCAGGTGGATAAAACAGCAACGTCATGAAAGATCTCTTAGTTACCGTAATCTAAATCAGATGTTCCACCTGTGTTGAACCGCGGCGTCTGACCGAAAAAGAAGATAATGGAAATAAAGAATACATAAAATAAACAAGGTCTTAAGTAAAACCCCTAAGGAGGACTGTTCTATTACTCCTAAATATGTAGAGAATTATAAAGCACTTTTAACGCAGCTACTCAAACAATCTAATCTTCACTCACACACGCACAGTTATTTACCGGGCAAGGAACGTTTATATCAACGAGCAAATTCTACCGTATGAAGTGCACTGCGAAGAAGAAAGTTGTACTGAGAGAGCTGGTGATATTGCTCACTGGAATCTGGCTCGGCCACCTCTGATCACCTCACGGCCAGTCCTTGCGACCTACTTAGTGGCCATCTTCACTGCCACACTGGTGCTGACCAATGAAGGTCCAAAGTACAATGTCAAAATTTTTTTAAAACATGATTTAACGTTAAAGTCATTCCCTGCAGTGGGCACTACAGTTAGCAGCTGCAGTACATACACAAACACAACTCGAGCTGTCAGATAACTGACAGTAATATAACTTAGAATGTAATCATTCACCAGGTGAATAGCTATACATATGCATAAGCAAGCTCTGTATATCATTTTCAAATTTGTACTAACCATCAAGTTGTCCTTAATTTTCGGAAATATGCATAAAATTACCTATTTGGGCATAAGAGGATAGAGCTATCATACTATTTCTTGAGAATTTTCAAATGCGTCCTGCATTTTCTGTCAACATACTTCTTAACTCTTCCATTATTCATGTAAATGCATTTCTAGACATTCTAAATCATTTTTGGTTTGTGTCCTCTAACCTGTCAGTTCTTCCCTATTACATAAACCTACTCGAAACTTTCCCAAATAAATAACATGAAAAGTTGTCCTCGTCTCCGTTTGTACAAGATCTTAAAATGGCTGTCATCCTTCCTGCAATTCTGCCCCTCACTTCAAGAACAAAAGACCTTAATTATCTCTCAATCTATAAAGGTAACCAAAACTGGAGATGAATTTTCTGTTAACTGGATCTCTGCCTTTTTTTTTTCACGTGTGCACATAAATGCGTTTGACGTTCATCGTTTCCTGAATACCATTTTACTCCCATGACCGCGGAAACCTCTCGTATCTTCTTCCCTGTCACAAGAGATCTATCTGCCACCAGACTCTTCCTCATAACTGTTATAGTCATCAAGTGTACCCCAGCGTTACATGAGACGCGCAAGTAATACAAATGTTACCTTAATTGTTGACTTTCACCAAACTTTTTTTCCCTGGGAAACGAACGTTTTTTTTTTGTTTTTTTTTTTGGCTCATGTTAGTGTGATGTCCACACAGTCGTTACGACTTATTTTTCCCCCACTTAAACTTTTTTTTGTTCACTGTTTACTTTCGATCACTGCAAAACTCCCACTTTCTTCTCAGTCCCGCTAAATGCCTGAATTCAGCGAGAGCGTTGAGGAAATTTCACCTTGTTCATGGTTCGCTGTAAACACCGTTCCCATTACTACGGCTAAGGCTCGCGACCTCAACGCTCACACCACCTTAGAAAAAAAAAAATGGCTAAGGGGCGAGGACCCGCCCGTCCTTCATCCACCTCTTCCAAAGTCATATCCCGTATGTAAGAGAAGCGCCACTTGAGTTCTGTGAGCAGTCGAGCAATGTTAACTAACATTTGTTTTCTTAACGATCAAAATCAGGACATTAAGGCTTAGAAACCCTTACAAAGTAACTATTAAGTACCAAAACCAAAAAAAAGGTTCCTTCCGAACTTTTTAGCCCTTTAATATCTATATCAGTTGAAGATAGAAGGTTGTCGGGGGTACAGCTGGCATTTTACCACTCTAGCTCGCTCCCCCACCTTAAGCCATAGATACAGAGAAAAACTAGTCCGGGCAGATGCTCTGGACGACGAACGGGAACCCTTAAAGCCGTTATAATTTCACCAAATTCTAGCGTAATACGTCTGGCACCCCAAGTCCTGTGCAGACGTCCTGGAGTGGTTCTATAACAGTAACGGTGTGCTCCTCCTCCCCCACCCATCACTTCCTCTATAAAGCGTCAACTTAACTGGTTTAAAAGCAAAGTGCACAACACATCGCCATGGAAATATTCATAAGCACGGGGTACTATACTAAAGACCTAATCAAAACTGTTCCAATTTCGAAAACTGGTAATGGGTAATGTGCTAGCGAGATGAGATCTTACCAGATCCGTAAATTGGAATCTATTCTTACAACCCACACTGAGGGGCTATAAATAATGCTAATTGGCCCTTTGCTCATAGGAACACACATTCCTACTACTGAAATAGAGCCTCTAGACAAGTTTTTTTTTTGTGTGTGTGTTTACAGTTAGAAACACCGATCTTCATTGCTATTAAACACGCTTTATCTTAGTTAAAAAAAATCCTGCTGACTTAAAAATATGTATGGGATTAAAAAAAATATTTTTAAAAGTCGCATTCAATCAACTTAGACCGATTTCTGGTTTCGAAGTCGTCATGTAAAACAAGATATGACATTGAACCTGACATCTAAAAATAATCTTTCCGCAGAATTACATGTACTTTGTATATCACAAAGATATTGGTCAATTCAAATAAAGTAACCTTTTCATCAACCTTTATTGAATCATATACTAGGCAAGAAGCGTTTCACTACAATAGTGAGCGACTAACGAGGCGTTGGCAAAAGTCCCTACACCAACTTCACTCGCTGTACGCACAAAAACACACCAGGAACCATGATGATAGCGTAGTGTCATAACGAAAACAACAAAGGTGGCCTAGGGACCGACCCCAAGGATACACTTGAACTAGAAATCTAATACTATACTAACGAAACCAAGGTTACACCAGAATTATATATCTAACACTATACTAACCAACCCCAGATACACTAAAATTAGAATTCTAACACCATACAAACTAGCCTAAGATACACTAAAATTAGAAATCTAGAACCTAGAATACACAAATCAGAAATTCAACACTATACGAACTACCCTGGGATACACTAAAATTAGAAATCGAACATTATACTAACTTAACCAGCAACTATCAAACATTCTTAGACCAACACATATGCTAACCAAAAATCTTTAACGTAAAAAAAATTCCCATAACACTGAGCGTACTCCATAGTGTGGAATGGAAACCCAGGGCCTTTTGTTTTCTCCTTTAGCCTAAAAAGCCTTCGTGAAAGCTGAAAAATTCCATCAATGGAATTCAGAAAGGCTCGTCATTGCCATAAATCCCATGCTAAATGAATTTACAGGAAAATGCCAGTTCTGTATTTTCCCGTTACAAGATATATATGCTGCTAATGTAATCAATTTCAGCCTCATATCCCTCCTGGAAGCGAGAATTAGCGTCTGTCAGTGAGCCACCACTTCAATATAATAAGAATTTCAACAGGTAAGGACATGGTGCATCTCTATGAGCTGCCCTAGATGGCCATCTCCACACTTTCCCCAGCTTAGAAATCCTGTCCATTTGGTTTGGCTATCACGTTAAGTAAATTAGGAACAGAAAGTCGAGACTGACCATTCACTATAAATACGGATACACTAAGAGCAAGGAGCGATACACGAAGAAATGAAAGAGTAAAGAGAAAATATCGAATGGCAGTGTGAAGTTTGCTAAAAGCTGGTGACCGAATAGGTAATGCTGCGGTGCCAATTGCCAACGACAAAAGGAAAAACAGAAATTAATGGCCAGATAAAAGACGCGCTTCCGTTAACCCACGACCCCTAGCTAAATCATCCATTCACAGTTACTTCACACAAAAAAGGCAATCGGTAAATCCGTGTGAATATATGTAAAATATATACACATCATTACCTTAATGTGACAAACATGTGGTCAGTATGAATCAGTGTGGTGATAATGTGCGAGGAGTAAAGTATGTCGGGTGTGGAGATAGTAGTGGCGGGGGAAGCGGGCACTAACCCACTGACCTCCACATCCTACGCTGCCTCCAGCACCTACCCTGCCCGCCAACAAACCTTATCTTCGCTCACAAATGCAAGATTCTCACTTTCTGTTGGCTAACATTGTCTATAATGTCTCAATTCATAACCCTGCTCATAAAGCCCTCATGTTTTCCCGTTGTATTCATCCCTATAGGCATGAGGAAAATATAAAAGCGAATTCAACCATGCAAGCGTAACATTTCCCTTAGAAATCCTGTGGACAACTTATTGATGACATAAAGGCCTAGCTCTACAAGTTTTTAATACCAGTGCCCAACATGGCAAAAGGATTTTATTTAGATTACCAGCTCCTCTTCGAAACCTATATACACGAGCTACATAAAGTTTCCGTAAGGCACAGGAACTCGCCATGTTAATGACTGACCACCTACCTAAACTGAAGATCCGGAAACTCCTCATCGACCCGTTTTCCTCTTCACCCAACAGTGACCATGATTAAACAAAACTTTCGCGTCTCGGACTTGAATTTCTCTTCTGTGCCACCACTGTTTACCAGCGCCGTGCCAACGTGCTTTTCCAGCACGTGGCAGCGAGCTTAGACATATAAATGTACTTGTCAGTGGATGCTCTATATAACTGATCAAATAATGATACTCATTAAGGTCACTGACACGACTTGAAATCGGCCATGTTTACATTTTCATGTAAACATGAAGACAATCCTTAAGAAGCATCGTTAAATATAATTTTGTTTTCGAAGGGACATGTGAAAGCTGCTATCATATTAATTTTCTGATGTGCTACTTCGATACATAAGACAACTGTCTTAAAAACACACCCATACTAAAACATTGGAATCACAGCCAACCTGAAGGTTCTGGGTTCGTTTTGAAATATGGCAAAATTATAGAGTAGAATGATCCATGGCCACACTAGTACATAAATTTACAATGAGATGCGTTCTCAGCGGTGTGGTGCAACACCATACACCTACCAGGTACACCGTGCGTACACATTGACCCACACTTTATCACATAATATATATATATATATATATATATATATATATATATATATATATATATATATATATATATATATATATATATATTTGAAAAATGCATCGCCTCTCCAATACAACTGTAGGAATATATACACTGGAATTAATACCTGAATAAAAAGCAAAGGGGGGTCGAGTACATTCGCCATGCACTAACTGTAGGACCAGCCTCGCTCGTACGTGATCGAAAAAAAAACATCACACCCGGAAACCTCATCGCTCGACCCTCATCGTCGTGCTCACACATATACCATTGTGTACGTCATCACGAGAATCAAACTTCAAGGAGCATTTAGCTCATATCAACAGATGCATCGCACCGCAAAGTTACAATGAGTTATTGTAAATGATGCCACACCGATATGTGTCGTTATACAAGAATGAGGTGTTTATGTTGTTTCACCAATTCAATTACTCAATAGAAATTTTCGAGTGGAAAAGAAATACCTTTAAACTACATCTGTAAATGTGACACTGTCGCCGAGTTTGCTCGCGAATTTCTTGCCTAAATTTAAAATTAAAAAGCTAAATTCCTGTGCATTACGCACTAGTTTGCTGTTATCCAAACAACCCAAATATGACTACTGAACCAACGTAGTTTGCCATGTCTTAACCACTGAGTTGGTTAAAGTGGTCTGTGTCATTCGAAAAGTAGTTGACTGACAAAAGAATTACGAAGTGGTTATCCTACACACTGGCTGGCACCGGTGGGTCACACATTACACCGATAAGTCTTTTAGACAGTTTGTTTTGCGCCAACTCTGAGTTACACTGTAGCAAGGTAAGGTACCGCTGAGACAGACTAAGGTCAGTGGGCTGGATGGACTTCTTGTTGGGGGGGCTTTGGTAAAGTGATTGGTCTATTCTAATCAACACTTCACAGTAGCGACTGGAAAGAGCTCCCCGCGACCCAAGTTGTAGCTACTGCAAAGTATAGGTTGTCCGACCAGTACCTACGAGTTGATAAAATAACCACTGCGAATCATGTTCCCTTACTTCGTTCAAGCTTCATTGTATAAGCGTAACTTCAAACCTTCGTACTGTATTGGACAATAAAGTCACAGGAAATTCAGTGGCTAATACTTGTGTAAAAAAGCAGATATTGATATTAATTCACCGGATGGTTCGTATCATCCCAATTTTTAACCGCTTTCCACACCCCAGCATTTTCTAGTCTCTCATGACTTCCCTTAATGGAATGTGATAAATGGAGAAATTGTCACCAATTCACGAGTAGAGCTAAATAAAGACCCGGCACTTTCTAGTCTCGTAACATTCCTTGAAATGAATAAATAAACTTCTCTCTTAGCATGAAGGAATGGGAACACAATTGGAGAAATTATCAACGTCTACCAAGTACCGCTAAACAAAAACAAAACAACAACAGCATAATACTACAATCTTAAAGGTTCACAGTTGTAATCAACGTGAATGGGGTTAGTAATTTCATCATAACTGTTCGCATAATTATAGCATTAAAAAAAATGGAGCACTGGCCCAAAGGCAAGCTAGCTCACTACTGACAAACCTCCGTTTCCTGTTATGGTCCACCTCATAAGGACCTGGTGGTTCGCGCATGTAACAGCAGTAATATGAATCTCTATTTGTTACCATAAATTTCGTGGGAAAAACTATGCTGCAGTTCCCCCAGTGTTAATTTCACCCACTATCCTAAAGCATTTTTTTGTTTAAAAATAATGGAAAAAGTTGTTTGCGGCCTGATATCTTCATAACTTGGGGTAATTTTACTGTCCCATTTCTTAATTTTTCCTGTGGTACCCGAAAAGCCCATATGACTGGACATATGAATCGTTAAGATCAGTTACTGTTTCCTTCCCATATCAATAGGATTGCGTCCTCAATCATGATCCAAGATAACAGACAGCAGCTAGTGTGAAAATGATGTACAAACTGCTATTAAATATGACACTGCAAAAAGCTTTCCGCCTCCATGGGAAACAAAAAGTTTCTACATTCGTTGAATGGTTCGGCATTGTCTGGGGAACGACTGTCTGAAGAGAACAGACAAACCACTGTCTCAATCTAATATACTGGCCCATTTGGCGTCCCTAAACACTATGTTTACACAAAGAGCAACGCACCTCTGCCCTCAGGCATACTACAAACACACAGAAATGTACCCATAAACACTAGTTTCCAAAGTGTCTCCGGGAGAACATGTTTACCTGTCTGTAAGACCATCTCAACAGTCCCCCATGGTGGACCAGGTGCGTGGCCGTGAGAAAAGACGTGAACGCCTCCGCCCGCCATATGCTGCCGCCTAGTCAAGTTCATCAATACTGAAGTTGCCAATACGAAACTACAAACCTATTTGGTCGCGTGCGCTCCACATAAACCTGTTCTTTCCTACAAGTATATTTTCAAGGAACAGTTCACTCTCCCCTTTGGTCCTAATGTAATCGTTTCATATTTTCCCACTGCCAATTAATCCGAAGACATTAACCCACGTCACGAATGGAGAAAAATGGTAAAAGGTTCTTTCAAAATAGCACGACTAACGAGAAAAAAAAAAAAAATCTGTGCACGTAACTGGAAAAATCTTATAACTGACGAGGAATTACCTTACCCCACCTCAAGTTGAGGAATACCTTACCACACCTCACGACTGTCGAGTAATATCTTACCACACCTCACGACTGTCGAGTAATACCTTACCCCACCTCACGACTGTCGAGTAATACCTTACCACGACGTAAAGATTAATCAGGCAGACACCCAGCGTGAGAAGTCTTCAAGTACAAAAATCTTAACCATTGAATTTTTAATGTTGCAAATACCTCAATTAATTACATAAATGCATTAAGTTCTATATTTCACTATGCACTATTATTTTTATCATCATACTCTATCATAACGTTACCCTCCAGTAATTAATTACTCCACTTTAGTAACGAATTTTGGTAGTTTTTCAAGTTTCAAGTGGGACTGAGACGAGGGGAACACGGGAGTCTTAGTAAAACATAACCAATAATAAATGAAGCAATAAATAAGATATTTAACTAAGCCAACAGTGCAATGTCACAGAAAAAAAAAAACCATCGTTTTAACATTACTTTCTCACCCTGAGGTACTTTGTCGAAGTGCTGAACGTTTCTAAACTTTCTCGCGCCTTCACATACAATATGATACACGCAAAGAACACTAAGGAATACCAGCAAGTGGCCCATATAATTTGTTTTATGGAAATTCTAGTTAAACCACGGAATGGTGTTATGTGCCGTAACATGACATCGCTCATCTCGACGGCAAATGACATCGAGCCATCAGATGCCAATGATGTTACCACAGATTGTAACAAGCCGAAGTCAAAGCACTTCAACCATATTGCGAGTCCCAATATATGTTGCTTTTCACATCCAAACGAAATATATAGTTTCAGTGGAGATCCTACACCTTAATTTGGTAATCACCCAACACACATACATATGTGCTTAAATGAAGTCAATCAAAGTAACACTATAGTGTCATGGACTCTAAAGTAACATAATTTGATTAATTAACCTTTCTAACAATTACACGCGAAATCATACGAAGTCTGGTAACAGCATCTGTAAATACCCCACTGTTATTGTGAAAAGCTTCTGTACCTGAACTATTTATATTCAATACCTCTCCTATCGCAAAAGGAATTTATTAACAAGTACCGGAAAAGGAGACAATAGTGTGGCTGGTAATGCATGTGAGAGCCATGTATAAACTGAAGCTTCAGTCATGTGAATATCAGAATCGCCATGCACGGCAGCCAAGTTTCTGGTCACGGGAATAAGCAAACTTAACTTACCCTGTGAAAGTCAAAGTCCCTTATGATGGGGTACTTTGGACAAATACCAGCGTGGGCCACTGCCGCCAGGGCCACAACCGCCAGCAACGACACTCTCATACTTCCCGGCACCCGACTGACCAACGAATGCTACACGCTGAATGCGTCTGACTTCCTCGGAGTCTGACGAACAACTGAGCTCACGACGGCAGCTGACGTCTCCGATTCGGGAGTTCGGGCAGGACCAGGTTCTCAACACAGTATTACCACCTCAGCAGCGTAGCTCCGCCTACAGAAACTTTAACCAGGATTAAAATACCCTATATACAATATATTCTCTGACTAAGATACTGAAATTCAAAACTAAGGAACTATCCCTTTCATGCAACGACTACTTTTTATCTAAATATCGTCTATTAGTATATGCATACATTTGCCAAATGCTCTTCGTAAGTGTAAATGGTTTTGGTCACACTGCTCTAGGCCAGAGCCGAGTCAGTCTGGCTCATCCAGGCCATAGAGTACAAGTTTTAACACATCACCTCCCTAATTACCTACATATAATCCGTATACAGAAGTGATATAGAAGTGACTCGTGCTTGAACTGATGTGTGTACGCAGACAAATGTACTACTATTTCAGAACTTTCTCTTATGCTAATATTGCTTTTCTCTAGTGGTCTTTCTTTTCTAAATTTTCCCTTTACTTTCTCCGTGACTCGTTTGATCCGCTATAAATCAAAATGCTGATAAATACCACTTATTACTAAAATATTATGTATTTCTATTTAGTTCTGATCATCTAAACGCATATAACCTAGAGAAATTATTCTGTACAAGTGACGCTCCACTACAGATTGTAAAATGACAAATTTACATGTTTAATTTTCTGGCGGTGTAACCAAGCTCTCATAAACTTTAAATTACTGCCAGCCATAAATTTCATAATTTCCCTCTGTGCTTTAGAACCGGTTTCTTTTATATATCTTGTAAAAAAGAATATTCATGTATACACCTATACACATATGTAATAGCACATACTACACCATGCGCATCATTGACCTGCCGTATATATATGAGCGGATGTGGCCTTTCCCCGTATGCTTCCTGAAGTTACCTTGCTGTGGCAAGAGGGGCTATGCTGTTTCCTGCGGGGCGAGGTGGCACCGAGAATGGATAAAAGCAAGTATGCCCTACCTTGCTAACGCGTGAAACGGCGATCGTCTGTATATATTTTTTTTTTTATATTCGCCATTTTCCCGCGTTAGCAAGGTGGCGTCAACTGAAGACTGAGTCTAAAAGGGAAAATTCTCAATTAGCCCCCATGGCTGGATTTCCCGTTTTCGTTGCCTTCTTCGATAAGAAAGGAATACGTGGGAAGTATTCTTTCAAATCATCCCTAGGAATCATATATAAATAATATATATATATATATATATATATATATATATATATATATATATATATATATATATATTTTTTTTTTTTTTTCAAACTGTTCGCCATTTCCCGCATTAGCGAGGTAGCGTTAAGAACAGAGGACTGGGCCTTTGAGGGAATACCCTCACCTGGCCCAATTCTCTGTTCCTTCTTTTGGAAAATTAAAAAAAAAACGAGAGGGGAGGATTTCCAGCCCCCCGCTCCCTCCCCTTTTACGACACGCAGGGAATACGTGGGAAGTATTCTTTGTCCCCTATCCCCAGGGAAAATATATATATATATATATATATATATATATATATATATATATATATATATATATATATATATTATCATTATTTTGCTTTATCGCTGTCTCCCGCGTTAGCGAGGTAGCGCAAGGAAACAGACGAATGGCCCAACCCACCCACATACACATGTATATACATACACGTCCACACACGCACATATACATACCTATACATCTCAATGAATACATATACACAAAGACATATACATATATACACATGTACATAATCCATACTGTCTGCCTTTATTCATTCCCAACGCCACCTCGCCACACATGGAATAACAACCCCCTTCCCCCTCATGTGTGCGAGGTAGCACTAGGAAAAGACAACAAAGGCCACATTCGTTCATACTGTCTCTAGCTGTCATGTGTATGTGTATATTTGGTTGAGCTTAAAAGTATTTGCTGAAATAGTTTGGACATACGGAGGAAATAAGGGAGAAAAGGTTGACAAAAGAGGATATATGTGTCATAAGTGGAAGGTACGAGGATAACAGGAAGACCAAACTGGAGACAGAAGGATGGAGTGAAAAAGATTTTATGCAACTGAGGCCTTGAACATGCGGGAGGATGAAAGACATGCACGGGATAGAGTGAACTGGAATGGCAAGGTATACTGGGATCGACACAGTCAGAGGACTGAACTAGGGCATGTGAAGCATACAGGGTAAATCATGGAAAGGTCTGTAGGGCCTGGTTGTAGATAGCGAGCTGTGGTTTGTGTGTATTGCACATGACAGCTACAGAATGAAAGTGAGAAGATGCACCCTTTCTTCATTTGTGGTGCTACCTCGCTAAAGCAGCAAACAACGATCATGAAAAAAATATGTATCTGATTACTCCAAGGCCCATTTTCTAGAAGGTCCTGCAGCTCCAAGAACAATCATTACTACATTCCATTCACAAAAAACAACATAAATGGATAGTGAAACTCTCTTGGGTATGACCTAAAATGGCAATACATGATGGATGCTAAGCCCTTCATTTCAGGGTTATAAAAACAACTAATAACTTATTGTACACAATATAATACAAGAAAATAAAAAGCTATTTAACTTGTGGGTAAATCATAAGGAAATACAATTCTTCATAATGACTGAAGTGGTCTTGCTGTGAACACTGAGAAAATATACATACCGCAGGTATATAAGAAATGGGTACACGGAAGGGGTATTAAGTTCACATAATTTAACGAGATATCTTAAAGGATGACAGAACATCAGTGATTTTCAGCAATTCTAAAACTAAGATGCATATCATTACTATCTGAAAGCTACAGCATAATCACTACATTAGTGATGTAGCAGATTCATGCAGAGGTAAATAAATAAATAAAACAAAAACAAAAATCCCACGAGAGACTTCACATAAATAATCTTTTTTTTACATTACCATGGATAATGTTTAAGTACAAAATCTTGTGTATAATTAGTCCTAATTCTTGGATATGGAAATAATGCTGTAGTAATATTCCCAAGGCAATAAGAGTAAATGGCAGGACTGAAAAGGTTGCATTATGGGGAGAAAGTCTCCTTAAAAGCACAACTACATATATACAATATATATATATATAAAAATAACAGCATTAATTCTTAGCTAACAAGAATGGCACTAATAAACATCTTTTGACAATTAACAGGTGAAAAAGGGCTGAAACTGTTTAATCACAGTTTAAAAATGAGATGATTTAATGGACAGCCATACTAATATGTACTTGAAGTACATTTTAGCAAATCTGACTCTTACACAATACGTGAATCACATCATATATACAAGGTCATCAAAAGAACGAATGGAAATAAGAGTAACTTAACAAAATGCAAAATATGTAAAGGCTGGTGATGTGAAAAATGTGCATTTCTGTAAGAAATAATAAACATGTCTTCTAAATCATCTGGAAACTCTAAGAATGGAATACTGAGTTACAAGAAATTCATAGTGAAATCCTGCTTCCTAATCAAGCATAACATGTTTCTTTCTTTCTTGCAAGAAAGAGGTTGTCACTATCTCAATCCCTTTACCTAATAAAAACTCAACACATGGTCTGACTTAGAGCTTTCACAATATTCAATTTTGTTATAAAATCCTAACTTGCCAGGATGCTCCTAAGTGAGACTTCACCCTTACCTCAGTAAGTCATACATTTGAGCAAACTTTGTTATTTCTATTTATACTAAGACATTACAAAAGCATAAAAACAACCTCAAATATTCTTTAAACTAAGGTATAATGACAGTACCATTTCTCTATTAAGATCGTTTACCCTTATCCATGCATTACACCACAATCTTCCTATATAATTTCTTTAATGCTCAATCCTCTCCAGAAGCCAAAGGATTTAATACTCTCAATTCATGTTCTTATGAGACATAAATTAATATGTAACAATTAACTACTGCAGGTACAGATCAGAGAACATCAAGGTAGATGTTCCTCACATCTATGAAATAAAACATATCATTAAGCCAGTCATCCTGTTACTAATATTTATATGCTTAATATATACTGATATGCTTGAAGCAAAATAAATAGCATCAACATGAAATTGGAGCACAGGTTTTACAATGACTATTTATGACTAAATCTATTCCACTATTCCCCACTACATTATAAAGATGAAAATGTACTAAATCACTTCTAACAAAAATTCCAAACATAAAGAGACATTTTCAAAACAGAGAAAAGGTTTAAGTTATGAGGCAATGATCAGTGAAACTAAACACAAAAAAATCATTAGCAACAGGATTAAATTGCTTAAGAAATGTCTTACATAATGGAAAGAGCAAGATCTCATATGAACATGATAAGCTAAAGATAGGCAATGTTAGTGTAACCATTACTGATAAACATGAAAAGTATTTAGTGACAAAACCTGAAATACATTTTTACAAAAGAAAATTAAGCAGTAACACTAATAGTTACACAATACATTATTAGGAACTAGGACTATTTTTACACTTTTGTGGGGAAAAAATAGAAATAAAGTACTATGACAAACTTGGCATAAACATGAAAATATTAAGACAAATCAGATATGACATTCTCAAAAGGCATGTGAAAATGTTTTTGTACAGTGATTTGAGCGAAAGATGAGAGTAACTTGCACTGTGTCCGAAGCTTGAAATAAATGGAAGTATCGTATGCTGCATCAAGAAGTTCAAGAACAGCGACCAACATTCTAGTGCTGTCATGCATCAGCAAATATCAAAAAATACCTAAGAAATAAATGAATTCAGAAGCTATCAACCAGGCCAGGGCTTTGATACAAAACTATCAAAATAAAACTAATGATATCCTCCAGCCTTTCCCAATCTACAGAATCTAAAACAACTATTTTCACTGGGCTTCAGAGCAAAACTGTACTAAGACAGTTAATTATTGTCACTATCACATACGCATACTGCAAGCAGAATGTTTAACCAAACACCCTGGTTACCATATGTCTCTTCAAGAATTATTGAAAGCCCATCAACAACTCACTCTACAACTAATTATCACAAAAATAATTCATTCACAGCAAGCTTGCATTAAGAAGTACCAAAGTGTTATAAAAAAAAAAGGCTGCAACAGTACATTGTTACATGAAAAATATAAGCATGGAAAGCATGAGAAGTGAAGCAATCATAGGACATTACGGAAACAGCAAGAGAATAAAATGATAGATTTAGCATTGTACAAGGAATAGAATGAAATTAAGAATGAGTGTGGTAGACTTCTATGGGATGCTATAATGAAAATGTAGCCATAAAAGAAAACTATCAGTAGATGGGAAAATCCTTAAAATGTTATCACCATGCTATATTACTACATCTTATTCAAAGCAATTAACTTACAGAAAGCTGTATAATGTGAATGACCAACACATCCCATCCTTTGTCCCAATTTCCAACCATTTGTAAACAGAGAAACAGGCTTTGTGCCCTTCCACTTAAAATAAGGAACCCCACTGACTATCGATCTGTTACATCAAAAGAATCACCCAACAGAGTAGAGACATATAATGGGAGGAAGTTAAACAACTCTTTCCATCTTACGGCAATGATAAGTTGCATAAACACAGCACATGCCTTTCTTTCCAATGAAGACGAGTTTATGAAGAAACTAAAAGCATTGCTCTGTATGAAACTGTACCAAAAACTAGGATCAGATGAAGAAAACATTCTGCCCATGCCAAAACCACAAGCTGCCTACTTAGGAAATGTGGACTGGAATATAACTTTTAGTCTTTAGTTATTCTCTAACCAATACTGTACCAAGTTACAATGTCTTTTTTAATTCCTGTTTGGTACATGTTTTGGTAATGTGTATAAATATGAATATCACATTATGTTACATCCACTAACTTAGATTCAAAATCAATAGTACATCATGAAGTGTTACTTACAATGGGTATTATTGTTTCATATAATTAGAAATGATATTCTTTGCTACAGATGGTTTGGTGTAACAATCTGAAGTGTTAGTGGTTATCTCACACATTCACTGTAGTCAAAGTACAGGATAAGCAAGATGATTAGTATCCAAAGCTACACTGTCTGTTAATGAAATTTTCTTACAATGATGAAGACTCCAAACAATATCAACCTATACAGTGCTTTCTATCAAGGAATATGAAGACAGCATTGTATGCCAATGGGTTTTGACCACCCAGCTCTGGTCTGCTCAACGAAAAATATGGTAGATTTAAAATGTCTGCATTTTCCTGCACATAAGAGCATTACAACAACTTACTGTACCTAAACAATTCCATTACACTGACTGTAAGGCATGGTAAACACTGTGCTGCAGTATATGTGGTTAAATTCATTATTTAAATTCAGACAGTTATCTCACATTCAGTTATCTCACATAAAATACATGTCATATATCTAATCCACGAGAACCACTAGCTTGCGGCGAACTGGCACATATCTATTCATGAGGTCACGGGGCTGGCTCTGGAAAAATGAGTCCTTTCCCAATTTGTGTTTTGATAAGATTCACCTGAATAGCAAAAATATAAGCCCAAAAGACATTATAGTATAACAAGTGCTTGATCTGGTGAGAAATCATCTTCACTGAGGAAAAAATTGGAAAATCTTTTAGTTCCCAATAGTACTGTTTTCATAAGCGACACACCAACCAACCAACTGTGAATATTTATCAATTCTGATAGCAACTGAAAAAGCACCCAAACTGTTGATTTAAAACTACTATGAAAAGTACACATATTACCCTGCATGAGATGTTTGAAGGGAAGTAACTGATACAAACAGAAAAGGTGAAGCTATATTACAAGATCTGCAAGGGGAAAAAATTAAATGCATACTTAAGAACCCATACTATCAAATAATAACACAAGCTTGATGGTAACCTGAAGTTATATTCCTAGTTCTGGCTAGCTACTAATGGCCAAACTAAATCCTTTCATTTGTTGAAGCAGAATCTCACTCTACTTTCACATTTCACACAAATGGATGATTCAAGCTTACTTTATCATCACAATTTCAATTATAACAGACAGTTTTAGAGGGGTAAATATATGTATATAAACTATAGCAAGTCAATGCAACACGACAACAGTAAGCATCTTGTCAGTAGCTTTATGAATGTTCGTTAATGAAACTCTATAACCGGCTATGCATTATACACATCATATCTATCAAAGCTTCAGGTGAAAAAGATAATCACCCAACATCAGACATTAATGCTACACCTGACCACGAAGTGCTACAATGTAAATATTTGAGCCAAGAGGTTTGTCTCTTTTTCTTTGAATCAAGTGTATGTTGAAAAGTGCCTTTACAGGTCTACCACAGGCTTAGGCTAAGTTACATTCTTTTTCTTTCACTCTTGCTGTTTCTAATGCTAGTGAGGTAGTGCCAGGATACTATTAAGGACTCCATCTGCCCTCTAGCAATTGAAAATACAGCCATCAAAGCACAACTTCTCTGTTTGTACAAGTTTCACAAAGAATGGGTCAAACAATATAAAATTCACCCACAAAACTCAAATCACTGACTAGACATAATCTAACATACCCTAAATGGACTGTTTAGTTCAACATGTCAACAAGCTCACCACAAAATTCCTGATGACAAGGATCAGGGGGAACACGTCATCAGTGGATTGAGCCAGGGCATATAAAGCTGCTGGGAGAAACCACAGAAAAGTCTGGACTGAGGGCTGTGGTTTCAGAGCATTACACATGACAGCTTAAGAATGTACGTCTGTTTCTGGTGCTACCTCACTAATACAGGAAACAGCAAATAAGTATGGAAAAAAAAAGAATAATATTGTCCAGGTACAAAAACATATTAATTCTTACTTTGGGACAAAAGGAAGAAAGCACTTTCACAATCTTGTTAAATCTATAAAGAGCAAGAGGCTAGTTAAACTTCCAACTGGTTCATTTCAGACATTCAGTTCCTAAGTGGAGATTTTCTAAAAGTCAACTTCTTGCAATAAGAGTGTAAACTTTGTTTTAGTATTCTGGTTACCCTTACCAACAGATTAGCAAAGGCACAGACCTATACAAGTAACTATTTTTATACAGAAACTGAAAATATACAATGTCCAAAAAGTACTTTCTCTATAATTATTTCAGAAAGTATTAGAGATTACAAAAATAGAAGGTTAATTAGCTACCATTTTGTAAACTATTCCTTTTAAATATAACATAATTTCTATCATCAAAATAGTTGCATAAGTAAAAACTTTATGGCCGATTTTAAGGGAATTTCTTAAAAGCTCAATGCATATATACTTGTAAATTTAATGGCAAAACTATGATGCTTCAAGTAAAGGCCATAAGGCTATATTACTACAGAAATACAAAGCAAATACAGAGACCCTCATGAATGAACTTGTGTTCATATGAGTATCATGATGGATACTCCCTTGATGAGGAACAAAATGGGAGACCCAGCTTATATTCAATGGAAGCTTACTATTACCAATGCATTTGATTCATTACAGAATTGTTAACTGCCTACTCATTACTTCAATGGTGTGTGTTGCAAAAAAAGCAAAGTGCTGTATTTAGTTTATATAAAGTGTAAAACGTATGGCAAGAGTGGTCTACATACTTTTGCATAAATGTCTTTTTCATCCCATTGCTTCATATGGATAAAGTGCTGGGATCATAAGTGATTAGCTGTGTATTTACACAAGTAATTTAAAAAAAAACTCATACTAGCAATCACATTACAAAAAACAAAGGCTAACAAGTTTTTCACATTGATTTAACGATCATACCAGAAAGGTGAAATAGTTATTGATAAGCTTGATGAATAGATCAGCATCTAAACCCTGATTTGTTTTAGTTTTCAAAAATACGGCAAAAAACAAAACTAATTTGTCAAACTAAAAATGATGAAATGTACTTATTGTCTCCATTTTTGCAAAGGTTCACTAGTCTCTCTAATACAAAAGAAATTTATATATAGATTCAGAAATTACCTAATGCTGCTGACAAAAACTATGCTTGCCATACATGTATGGTGCATGACTGATTACTCATGAACAAGCAACAAAAACAACATACATTTACTGAGTTATACTATTTCATTTCATGAAAATCTAGTAAGGGAATCTAATAAATGAGAGCAAATGGGAAATGCTGGGAGCTCTATTGTTCTAAATCTCACTGACCCAAGTGCAAAAAGGATGAGCAACATGAATCCAAAATGGAATGTAATTCCTGGAATGCTATGCTAATCTGTTGCCACATACTAGGTAGACTGAAGGTGATGCGACATACATGGTGTACGAAAAATCTACACTTCTGAAGTGACAAATGCAACAATAAGAATACTTCTTCAAATACTCCTGCTTGAGTCAAACACTGATTATTTCAGTACATCAATGGCATACGAAGGTGATTAATTAGCTGTTACTATACTGAACTATCATGTTAAGAAAAAGGCAGCATGTTTGATATCCTTAAATATGATTTGGTAATTGTTGTACACAAATCCAAATCTTGATAGGTAAACAGCCTAAGTATTACCTTGGTGTGTCTTGCATCACAATTTCATCTTAAGACTCTTGAAATGAACAGTTCTGAATGTCATTCTTAAAATCGGCCATACAATATAATACTGTTGGTTAACTGGTGGTAGTAAATCAATACCATCAGGAAGCGATCACTTTTAGAAAGTTTCAGACATTATCCTTTGGTTCATTTTGGTTACTAATGCCAAAAAGGCCGTGGAAATCATTGAGCAGCTTTAGTTATGCTACAATCAGTTTTACAAGAAAAGTCAGTACCCTATAAAATGGTTTCCAAAGGCATTCTTTTATATCAAATTTTTTTTGCCTCAAAAATATAACCAATACTACGGATTCATGCATCACTTATCATCTGAATATACTGCATCCTTTCACTTTCCTATCATAATTTTTTCTAGTAAACGCTGAAACATGTCTCCATCTATGGATAACTATATTTCAAAGAACTCATATATAATCAGTAAATTTCCTTTTCCTTGTATGAAATATTCATACCAAATACATGCATCCATACTGATTTCATTTTCTAAACACATATCACATATAGTAGAATTAAGTTTTGCAATGAAAAATGTTTAATCTTTTCATCTGACTGCAGCAAATCAAAAGTACACACCAGTACTGCTGATCTATGATTATTTTGCATATACTAACAAAATATGAACAAATTAGTTGTCTTTTTCATAACTATAAGCTACATGTGTGAAAGGATTATTACTCAGTGCAATTACACTGACATAAGTGTTCTTAATACTAGATGCTACAAAAATACAGCCCAATATTTACATTATATTGAACTAGAATAGACATCACAGTCCAACCAATGTGGATAGCAACAAAGCTCAAGGTGAGGTACAAAATACTTCATACATTGTGGGATTTAAGAAAGCTACGTAAGTACATACAAAATTATATTACTGTAGACAAAAGAATGAGTGCATTCACTCCATATCACTTCATTATTGTCATATGATATTACAATTTTTGAGCTCAATATGATAATTCATTTTGACTTGCTATCTTCCAACCCTGCTGCTTGTAGTCACTTTATAAATGATAATGACCTTTTTCTCTCCTCTATCTGAGCATTCTTTTTTGTTAATATTTCAAGATGACATTTGAGTGCCAGCTTGGTTGATTTCACTCCATTGTACTCCATGTGATAAAAGACTGTTCCCATGAGGAGAAAGTACATCAGAGCAGCCATGGCAACAAGAGACAATATACCTAGCGCTATCCGCAATCCAGGAGATAAATCTAAAGATAATACAGCAAGATATACCAACTCTAAGATGGTCAAAAGGATGGCCAGGAAGAGATACAACTTGCGGCTAACAGCAACTTTTTTCAAACCCTGCTCACACACAGCAGAGCTCTCCAGGAGAGCATCAGTTTGTGCTTGGACTTCAGTTACTGTTTCAGTGCTGTCATCCTCTGCAAGCATAAAAATTAGTTAAGCAAGTGTGTAAATACTCACTACAGCATATATCACTCAAAATGTGATGAACAAAATATACAATATCTAACTTCACCTTTCACCTATCCTAAATATGGTGCTACATGCAGAAAAATCACACAAATATTTCCAGCACTGATGCTCATACTTCTCTGTACTCCATGGTATCCTTGAGGGTTAATCTTTTTTCCCTAGAGCCAAATATCTCTAAACATCATCTCCAGTCAATTATTTCCAGTTTCTCAATCATGGGGTAACTACTTGCAGGCAGAGCCCAGTAACACCATTTTGTACAAATACATTAGACTGCTTTTAGAGGATTCTCCAAGCTTCACAGACAGAAAGAGGTTTCTGAATATGTTAAAGATACACTAAAAACTGGCCAAAAACTTACCTTTGACAGGAGTGACCGTAAGAATTGCACGGACAGGCTCATGGTCTGAAAAACTGAAGTCCTGCTGTGGAACTCTATTTGGCCATGGTTGGTCACATACTTTTGTTTTCACCTAAAAAGTTTAAAAGTTATTGTTTAATCAAAGCAGCTGAAACAAGTGTAAAGAGTAATGAAGAAAAAATACCTTTGGTTAATAAGCTTTGTTTCTAAATTGTGAAATTTTAAGGTACTGAATTGCTGCCTCTGGAAAATACGACGAAGCTATGTGATATTAGGGTTTTCCTTTGTGTAATTTCTATCTACATACACCTAACTATAATGCACACCATCAAGGTAGTGGTGATGGCAAAACAGTCTCCACTAATCCATGTCCTTATATGCCTCCTTCACATACACCATTCCATGCATTCTTCCCCAATTTCTCTCATTCCAGTTCTCTTCCATTCTACTTCCCCATGCCACATGTGGTCTTCCCTTCACACCAACCCTAAAGCTTTAATCATATAAATCAGCCAATTCTACTTAAATGCAGTCAGTAACACCATCACTGTGACACTATATACCACCATCAATGGATATCTAGTCAAGACAATTTTTTCTTATATCTTAAAAGTTTCATGAGAATTGGAAAGAGACTTTCTTAGGACTTTGGGGAGACAAGACTCCTATTTCAGTGATCAGGATGAAATTATAAACATTTCATATCTTACCAATTCTATCAAATTTACCTTATGAGATGCTGAAGCATGATAAAAGATATAATCTATCCTGTTTCCAGAGGGATTTTCCTTGAGGGTCTTAACGCTAGTAAAACTGTTTGCTGGAGTTTCATTTGTTTCTCCACTTGAACCAGGTGTCTGAAAGAGAATATACTATCATATACTACAGGTTAAAAGAGGTTGCTTATCAAACAAAGAAAAACAGTCTGTCAATCTGCTTTTACTTACCTTATGGCAAAGGAGACATTATCAGCAAAAGGAAAACCAGGCTAAAGTAGATCTGATATATGGAGATGTTTCCCCATTGCAAGAGATTAATATCTGAGATTCTTCTACTCTACATATCTATCTATATCACTGATGACTGTTCCAACTGGAACTCCCTCATGGGGATGGCTATGGCAACAGAATCTCCATAAACTAGAACTCCAGGGACACTTCTTAGCCTTTGATGCTTAAAAAACATCTAATATCTAAACTCCACTGTCAATGTATACCTACTATACTGCATTATCTAATGTCTCTTTACACATAACAGTAACACAAAGACTAACCTTAACAGGACTGTCAGTGTAGGTGTCAATCAGGTTGCCATAAAACTTAATCATCCTATAGGCAAAATCTGTTGGTGTGCAGTTGAAGTCTCCAGCTAATATGAGAACGTCTCCATTTCTCTGGCAGAAGCGGATGAGCTGTGATGTCTCAAAAGCTTGGACTACCCGATGATGTACATATTCATCATTCTTTTTGTTGTACTCTGCATGAAGCTGTGGATTAAAAGAAAAATCACTTATATATTCCCAAAGAAATCCCTTGGAAATGTCTGAATGTATTACTATTTTTGCCTCACTCTGCCACCATAATTCAACTTTCATGTCAGCAATAGCTTCCTGCCGTTACAAGGTCTTTCATTTATACCCAATCAGCTATTTTCAGAAGTAAAAGCAAATCAAAGCATGCACAGCTCTCATCAATTACTTCTGTACCTGTACATCTTCATGCTCTCTACAGAATAAGTCTGAAACATGCAGAAAACTTGCATGTTTTTTTTTCTGCTACACAAACGAAGTTCCCATCTGCTTAAACAGAAAGTGGTTCTACAAAATGCTTATAACAAAAAGGATGTCTCAAACAGGTAAGGCAAAGAAGGTGGATACAACATGAGCAATAGCAGAAATCAATGAAGTTAATAAGGAATAGTGAAAAAAAACGTTTTTAGGAATGTGATCCATTTAAGAATATGATAGTCAATTAGGGTATGGTAATATGTAAATGTAGCCAAGAAAGCAATTCATATAACAATTAAGGCAAAGGCGTATATTCTTCTGATAGTTATAATGCTTTTGTGAGAATAAATCTTGTACCTAAAAAACACAGCCACTCCTGTTCAGAAAGGAAGATCTCTTCATCTTCATTATGTATACCTTTTCCCACATTAAATGCAAGGTGACACAGGTGAAATCTTCCCTAAATGCTTGATGGGGAGCCTACCAAATTTCTGCCATCATACAAAACTTTCTCTTGAAGGAGATACTGAAAGAGGCAATTACTCACATTTCACTGTTAACTTTCATTCTAACTAGCATTCAATAAACAAAAGACCCATTACACAGCTTTCATTTTGATATGCAGCCTTGTCCAAAGATTTGAAGCACAGCACTACTACCACAGAGAATCTATGTACAGTATGGGGTTTGGACACAGTATCTGGGTTAGTAAATACAGAAATACGCAGCGAATAAGAGAGAGTAAGCATTAAAAGCAAAAACCTACTAAAAAACATTAAGTAATACAGGTTAAGCATTTTGAAAGACTTCTTTCTGTATCATGACAGGAATAAGGTAAAATTAGTTATGGCATCCAAACCATCCAGGCAAGGTCAGTTTCAAGCTCAATTCCGATACTCCAGGCAAGATCAGTTTCAAGCTCAATTCCGATAAGTTTAAAATTTAAAACAGGTAAAAGACAGACTGGACAATTAACTCCTTGAGACTTGGCTCATCAAGTATTACAATGCATTTGAAATAAGCGTTTTACCTACCCACTATATCCATGGCATCCCACCTATATAGGGTCTGCTAATACAGTCTATCATTGATTATAAACATCAGTTCCAAAAAATATATAATCAAGTGAGACAGAATTCGTTCTTTAGAGTTTAAAACCACCATGGCACAGAAAGAAGAGTCTTTGTATAAATATATACTCTGTATTAGGAGAGCTAAAAGGACTTTTATAACCATAAAATGAAACAGGAAGCCACAGTATGAGAGAAACACAGGGACACCACTCACAGCTGACACAATAAAGTGTGGATACATACGAACATTGTATTTTCTTATTCACACAACTGTAATTACTCTAGAGATACATACCCTTATGGAAGGGCAACATACACCTAATAAGCAGGAAAAATCTCCCTTTTACATACCACAGAAGTAGATGTAAGCTCAACAACTTGTAATATAAAAATTAATAATACTTTTGCCTGAATTAAGTGAGGTTCTGCTAGCTCACAAAACTAATGAATAGAAATAATCATGAGAGAGAGAGAGAGAGAGAGAGAGAGAGAGAGAGAGAGAGAGAGAGAGAGAGAGAGAGAGAGAGAGAAGAGAAGAGAAGAGAAGAGAAGAGAAGAGAAGAGAAGAGAAGAGAAGAGAAGAGAAGAGAAGAGAAGAGAGGTGAGGTGAGGTGAGGTGAGGTGAGGTGAGGTGAGGTGAGGAGAGAGAGAGAGAGAGAGAGAGAGAGAGAGAGAGAGAGAGAGAGAGAGAGAGAGAGAGACAGAGAGACAGAGAGAGAGAGAGAGACAGAGACTATCCATTAGAGGCTGATCTCCAGTCAGAACATCCTAAAACTTCAAAGCCCATGCAAAGGCTCCTGTGCAAATAGAGCTGTTTCCAAAGTCTGAATTCAAAATATTAGTGTTTGTGCTTTTCTGTTATCTCTGAAGTTTCTGCCCTTGTTCTGCCTTTCTCACGGAATAACAACAAACTTCTTACAACATCTCATCCTCTACAAAATCACCAAACTCAGCCCAAGTCTACATCACACTTGCAAGAATTACAGACATGAAAGAATTTTGGTTCAACACAATAAATAAATGCTTTCCAACTTTTCCATTTAGTATAAGGTTAACTATATCATTCACAAATATGATATGAAAACTAGAAAACCCCATAAGAAATAAATGAATAATTTTTTTTTAAAATCTGAATTCCAAATATTATTTGGTTCCAAGGCATTCAAACTGGAGATATTCTAACTATCTTTAAGGGACTTTAACCAACTAAGACAGTCAAAATATTTACCACAATAAGATCCTTTTTAATGCCTAGCTGCTTCTCCTACACTAGTAAGCATGAACAAACCAAATCAACTATGACCTCATCTGCATATACCCACACTCCAGCTGCTAAACAAAATATATCAAAACCAGAGTGTGCCATTCACAGCCAAGCACCACAGGCTACTGTATTTTGAGATCTACCTCAACCATTTCTCATGTCCTGGTTCAGGCCACTGACAGCACATCCTACCCCCTACCCCTTCACATACCACATCAGGCCAATTCATTCTATTCATGCATGCTTCTCAACCTCCAAACATCCCAAAGCCCCCTCCAATCCATCCCTTCTTAATCTCCCCCAACTCCATGGTTCCTCTCAGTTAACTTTACTTCCCCATATCCACACCACTTCAGCAAACCCTAGCCAGCTTTTTCAATCAGACTGCATTTAGTACCACAAGTCTCTTTTACAATATTTCTTACATGATCAACCTGTTTCACATCCCATCATTCACAGAAATTTCCATTATGTCCACCTTCTTCCTTTCTTTAGCATTTAAAGGTCCAGAACTCGTATCCATAAAATGTTGTGCAGACTACTATACCTTCACAATGAGCCATCTTTGCCCTAACAGAAAATAACTTCGTCACATGTTCCTTAATGCAGCTAGGACCTTGGCCCCTACTTTCAGGAGACTCATTTATGCCCCCACTTCCATCCACTGCTACATCCATTCCCAGGTACCTTCAGCACCTCACTTCCTCCAGGTTTTCTCCACTTGCTACAAATCATTACCTTGCTTTGCTCACATTCATTCTAGACTTTTCTCTTCCCACACACTCCCCTAAACTCAGCTTTTGGGGGCATTCTCAAAAGTTATCTACTTGTACTTATTGCACAAACACATTCATTGGGCCCAATCTTAGCTTTCTATGCCAACATGAAGCACTTCTAACCTTTTTAAAAAGTAACCAGCACTCACAGTCTCAAGTCAGTTTACTGCAACCATCCACAACCCTTATATTAAACCAGTACTGTACATTCTTTCTAATCTTTTTTTTTTTTTTTTTTTGCACAGCTTCTTGTCATGGCCTCTGGTTACTCTGGTAGTGAATCCTTTGAAGATCTGTTCACTGTGATAATTGTTCAGCAGAATCAGAAAATCAAAGGCTCTTATTGGGTCCTTCTCTCTCTCTTCTCTTCCCCAAAGTGAAAAATTTTGTATCCCTCAGCCTCTCATAAGCTCCGTCCTTTTAAATCAGGCAACTTATTAGTTGCTCTTCAGTGAACCTTCTTTATCAGATCTCTGTTTTTCTTTCGGTGTAGTGACAAGATCTGGTCTCAATATGTTAAGAATTGTTTATCAAATATAACCATATCCATATCGTTGGATGCAATTCTAGCATCTGGTAGCACACAGAAAGCCTTTTCCCCAGGTTTCCTGATGTGCAGCTCTTGCAACTGATTACTCACAATATTCAGCTGATTTATGATGGGTAGATGGGGGAATTAGGACTACAACTGCATAACCCATGTAGAATTCATTGTTTAGGAGGGTAAATAACAAGACTGAAAGATGCAAGCAAAGCATACAGCCAGCTACTTCAGTGGTCAGTCACAGCTTGCACCATTCAAAGACCCACGATTGAAAAACACAATTCCTAATACTGGCAAGAGCAATCACTGGACAAAAAGTTGGCAAATGTGTACAAGATAATTCATTCTGCTACGTCAAAGACCAATGAGATTTTGTCACCAAATATAGACTGCAAAACTATATATGTCAGCTTTAGCAGTGGATCAGGTGTTTAATACTAAAAAATACAACTTGCTGGTATCTAAAATATAAGAGCAAGATATTGTTTCAGCTGTCTCTGAGCCAGTGACACTGGTTTTCATGTCACTAGTTGCTTTTACTCTAGCACAGATCAGCAGGAGGGATTACAATGGATTTTAGTTCAAAACAGGCCTACAGGAGAAAATATTTGAACTTACATTCTGGTCCTTACCATCTTCCTTTGAGTCCATTCTTTCCCAAGGGATACATTTTTTTCATGTGTTAGCTGAGGAGGCACAAGCAAATGAATTCTCAAATCAAGGTTATCTCTCAGAAAGAGGTGCTGGGGTAATCATCAATAAAATGTACCTTAGCCTGTGCTACGTACCCAATTTATCAAGCAGCATCTACAAGAGGATGAACACTTAAGTAGACTGTGACCTGACTGCCTCAGCCAGAAAGGGCCTGAGACCTTGGTGGCTTATGAATGCATCTTGGTCAGAAACTACTACCAACTCCTACACAACAGAGATCCATAAGTCCTATACCAGGGTTAAAGATGAAAATTGAAATAAAATCAAGTGACAACAAACATAATGGATGATGTTCCAACTGGATGCTGACCATGGCACAATTGTAACTACAATGGTAGCATTACCATGCAATCCAAATCAGTAGTAATGATACAAAAACAAAGTAAAAGTGCATAAACCATGACTGGTTATCAACTGTACTGCCACTCAACTGAGTATGAAGACACCATGTTTTCATTAATATCATGGCTCTTAACTGATGTCACTATGATGGCTTAAGACAGAGCAATACTATACTATGACTTGCTTTAATTCTTTCTAACCCATCCACTTTGCTCTACTAGCTTACAATAAATTTTCACAACTTTGATAATGGTCCAGACAATATCTAAGATTGTTCTTGCATCATGGACAACAGAAATGAAGTTATCCTTAGGCTATATGTTTTCACATATTCCGGACATTACTGTCCTTTAAGAACAGCACACAGACTACAGCTCAACACACTGAACTAGATAACATCCAACATGGACAAGTAGGTGGTGGGAGAAAGTGTATTTGCAGAATCATGTTACTGGGTCTGGGCTTTAGCTTGTGTTAAATGAACTGATACATCTGACTAGCTGAGCTTCAAGACACCAATAGTATGGTGGATAATGGCCACTTCCACTTGATTTTTGTGAGTTCTGTAGGTATTGGGTGTCCACCCTCATCTTGCTGGGCAAGATCAGGTTTAATGGTTGCAAGTCCTTTTAGCTCACCTGCCTGATATGAAAAACAATACTACGGGTTAATCAAAATATCCAATCTATTTCTTTAAAACAGCAGCTGCATATGCTCAAAACAAATAATATGCATCTCTAACACAGCCAGAGGCATAGGATATAATAGTACTTTGTTTACTAAGGGTTGCTCCTCATCATTCTCCTTTCCTCTTGAATAATTACATAGGTTGGTAGTGACACCTTTACTTTGGTAGACACCTAGAAGCTGTGGAAAGATCAACAGAAACTGTGATGCAAAACCAAACAACTCTCACATGGGCTGTGCACAAAATGCAGAAATATTCTCAAGATTTGGTAATTAAAAGATGCAGCACTGCAAAAGGTGAGCAAATGAACTGCTTTAGGTGAATTACAGAACGCTATCATTATCATTTTCTAAAATGTATACCATATATTTAAAAGTAACCTCATCACCACCACTGGTGGTTATTCTAAAATCAACTGTGATAAAAGCTATGCTTTACTGTATTTCAACTGTACTGTGTGGGCCTTCTTTTATGATATACAGTGGCTCAAAGTGAGCCATCACTATCCACCAGGATTTCTATACATCACTACAGATTCTTCTAAATGATACATTCCTCTTACATAAGTACAGTATTCCCTTACTCTATTCTTCCATCTACTCATAACTTCCTCGGATGTCTTCTTTCATTCGCTATACTGCAAAACACCCATGGTCATTACTGCACCATCATCATTTTCCACATGTTCATAAAATCACAGCAACTTTCAATGCATCAACCATTCCATATTCAATACTTCAACTCATATCAATTTCAAAACTCCTGATTCCAACCACAAATTTCACTCCACGTCCACTTTTCAGACAATCAGTTCTTAATACTTAAATATTTACAAAAGAAAAATCAGAGGGGATATCCCTCTGCCTTCTGACAGAAGAGGCAGCTTGGTCAACCATCATTCTGAAATGAAAATACCAAAGTAGTCACCATTTGTTTAACTTAACAATAACCATTAAATCTCTGTTCTGATAGAAAGTCAACAGAGACTATCCAAAGGGGAATTGAGAATATGTAGTTAGTAAGAAAATAACTAAGGAATAAAAAAAGTATTCAGAATGTCATAAGGAGATAAAAATGAGGATCTCTTAAAAAGTTGAAAATATCTTATGGGAACACAAATGAGGAAGCCTATTTCACAGTCAGGGTAAAAAAAAATAGTTACAGGAAAATCTGAAGTACAGCAGATAATGCAAGAGTCAACAGGTGGGTACCAGTGGTGGATGCCAGAGAGCCAATAAGGAAGCAATGAAAATACAAGAAATGAAAAGACAACAGCCACACAGCATTCTAATAAGACATCAAGAATTGAATAAAGAATACAACAGGAAGAGTTGGTGAATTCTATGAAAAGCACCGAGGACAAAGAATAGGAAAATCATAACGTTTCATATGTTCATCAGAAGACTACTGTGAAAGAACATTGTTAAGTGAAAGGACTCAAAGAAGGTGGGTTGCTGAAACAGAAGCCTAAGAAGCTGAATGCTAGGTTACAGAGTGTATTCACGGTATGACACATTGCCACTAGTCCAATCAAGAGAGGATGGAAAGGAGACCACTGAAAGTAATGAGATCACTAGACAAAACAAAACTATGCTTACAAAGAATCTAGATCCATTTCAAACGCAATACCATCTTGTTTTCCACATTGAAAGAGCATGCAGATACATGCTTCATTAGGGATTAATACTATGATAGTGTTAATGATAAAATGCTTTCCTTATACTGTATATGGATAGACACACTCAAAATAATCTAAACTAATAGCCAGTGGCCTGAATTCTTCTTCAGTGCATGTATGGGTGTTCTATGTATATATTCAATTATATCATTATACTTAGTTGCTGTCTCCAGCATTAGTGAGGTGGCGCAAGGAAACTGACAAAAGAATAGCCCAATCCACCCACATACACATGTATATACATAGGCGCCCACACACGTACATAAACATACCTGTACATTTCAACGTATACATACATATACATACACAGACATATACACATGTACATATTCATACTTGCTGTCCTCATCTATTCCCACCGCCACCCTGCCACACATAAAATAATACCCTCCATCCCCTGCATACGTGAGAGGTAGCACCAGAAAAAGACAACAAAGGCTACATTCATTCACACTCAAGTCTCTAGCTGTCATGTGTAATGCACCAAAACCACAGCTCCCCTTCCACATCTAGGCACCACAAAACTTTCCATGGTTTACTCTAGACGCTTCACGTGCCCTGGTTCAATCCACTGACGGCAGGTCGACCCCGGTATACCACACCATTCCAATTCAATTTATTCCTTGCACACTTTTCACCCTCCTGCATGTTCAGGCCCCAATTGCTCAAAATCTTTTTCACTCCATCTTTCCACCTCCAATTTGGTCTCCCACTTCTCATTCCCTCCACCTCTGACACATACATCATCTTTGTCAATCTTTCCTCACTCATTCTCTCCATGTGACCAAACCATTTCAATACACCCTCTTCTGCTCTCTCAACCACATTCTTTTCATTACCACGCATCTCTCTTACCCTTTCATTACTTACTCGATCAAACCACCTCACACCACATACTGCCCTCAAACATATTTCCAACACATCCACCCTCCTTCACACAACCTTATCTATAGCCCATGCCTCAAAACCAGATAACACTGTTGGAACCACTATTCCTTCAAACCTACTCATTTTTGCTCTCTGAGATAACATTCTCGCCTTCCACCACTCTTCAACGCTCCCAGAACCTTCGCCCCCTTTCCCACCCTGTAACTCACTTCTGCTTCCATGGTTCCAGCCGCAGCTAAATCCACTCCCAGATTTCTAAAACACTTCACTTCCTCTAGTTTTTCTCCATTCAAACTTACCTCCCAATTGACTTGTCCCTTAACCCTACTGTACCTAATAACCTTGCTCTTATTCACATTTACTCTCAGCTTTCTTCTTTCACACACTTTACCAAACTCATTCACCAACTTCTGCAGTTTCTCACCAAAATCAGCCACCAGCACTGTATCATCAGCAAACAACAACTGACTCACTCCCCAAGCCATTCTTCATCTGTTTCCTGGTGCTACCTCGCTGACATGGAAAACAGAGATCAAGTATGATAGAAAAAAATAAATAGATAGCCAGTGGCAAACAAAGTCTCTAAACTCCTGGATAAGGTAATCAGGAACACTGGCTGTGAGAAGCAATATGGATTCAAAGGAAAATTGGTTTTTCAGGAATTATGGACTTTTATGGAGTACCCAATTGTCTGGGAAAAGAAAAAGATGGATAGACTGTATTTTTGGACCAGAAGGTACCTACACTCATAAATTATCAAAAGAAAGTTTGGAAAACATCCAGGAAGGCAAAAACAGGAGACATCTTCAACGGATCTAAAGCTGCCTAAACAGAACTAGACAAAGAACAAATATACAAGGTTCCTTTGAAACTAGCTAAAAGTAACCAATATTGTTCCATTGGATTCAGTCTTAGGGCTATTCCCAATCCTTAGCTACACAAATGACTCGTGAGAAGGACTCAAGCCTTTATCTTCTCCATGGTACAACATTTTAGCATGTCTTGATGAACAATGTCTCACTCCTTTTTCATCTTCCTTCTCTATTAGCATCCAATTGTACCCATGTTCTGACTCCTTCACTGATGATTTTGCAGAACCTCCAAAAGTAATACTCTATAACTTCCTTCCTAAATTTCATTTCCCAGTCTTGACTCTCACAGAACTTGATCTATTCTATATAACTGCCATTAGTGAATTTCCTCTTAGGGTCCTGCACCCCTTCTGATCCCTCTCTTGCTTCTAACTCCATGAAAATCTAAATTTTCCCAGTCTGTTTTCCTGTAATTATAATCGCAAATAATATATACTTAACTCTAAGTAAGGAATGATGTGCCACTTTCTGCACTGTCCCGACTATTCCCTAACTGTTCTCTAGGTCAATAAACTTCCTTGGGCATAAAATTCACAAAAAACATTGAACCAAATTCAAACTACATAGTACTTTTGTTTGAAAAAAGATGAACAAAAGATATAATGAAAATAAAGTTCCTAAATGAATTAGATGAAGCGGACAAGAAAAAAAATCTTTGAGATAAGAACTAATAAATAAGAAGGTTAAATAAGTAAGCAAGAGGAGAGTCAGTGGAGTAATGTTTACTATATAAATGGAACAAGTAGTAAATGAAAAGAAAATAATTACTTTCAAAAATCTGGAACAAATGTAAACACTAATTCTAACCTAATTCAAATCACCATTCACAATCAAATTCTTGAGCACCTATTTCTTAAACATTCACCTTTCATGAGAAACTCAAAATTTCTCGCACAGTCATTTCATCCTCTCTTACAGCATTTTAAACCTATAAATAAAAGATCATTACCCTTCACCTTTAACTCACATGTACATAATAGGTCATCTGTTCTTACTGCCAACCACATAAACTCTTCTCTTTTCACCTAAGTCAGTCATGTCATGCTTTATTCACCTACCTTGACCTGTAAAACATGTTATGGGTTGCTGCAGGCCCTAGAAAATCAATTTCTATGCCTACATGCATCTTGAACAGGATTGATATTTAACTAACAGGATCTCAGATGAATATTATTTAGTGACCTTTCAAAAAATTCCCAAGACTATACATACACAGTACTGTACTTTCCAAAATATGTGGCTATCAAATATTACCTTTACATTCAATATTCACAATCTTACAACCCGACCTTATCGCACTCTATATACATTACAAAAGTCTTGTAAGATGTCTAAAAGTTTAATTTCTATGGGCTGTACTGTGAGCCTTAATAAAAAAGACTGAACAGTATTATTCTTTATGAAATATGTTAAAGTTCATAAATGATGACATAGACTGATAGTAGAGCAATACTTATCCAAAATTCACATTAAGTGAATTATTAGTTGTGCATATGTACTTACATGTGTGGTGGCAATGGTGAAAGGAATTCCATGTCTTGTACTCCGACATACTGCAACACCTTTACCTCCCCACCAATCACCATGCTGAAGTTTATGTGGGAAACCATTAAGGGTAAACTTGTGGAAATGGACCTCAGTGATTGGTGAGCGTGAGAAGATACAAACACCTGATCCAATAAATCCATTTATAAAGTAGTGTGCAAAAGGCAGTACCTTGTTCACCTGAAAAAATAAAGTAAACAATTACTGCAAACAGAAATATAAGTATAAAACTTTATGTCTACAATCATCAACGTAAAGTTTTTCCTACTTATATACTACAAAAATCAATCTGTCATGCTCACTCTCAGCCAGTGAGGAATTCACTGACAAAAAAGGAAATTGGCTACATGGATGATCAAAATCAAAAGCCAAGATCTCAGCTCTATAAAGTGATAAAACAGACTGGTGCATGAATATATACGAACAAACCTGAAATTTCGAAATCACAAAAGATTAAATCTCCCACAAAAGTGCATAATAAAACTAAATAAAAGAAAGCAGTATTACCATATATCATTTATCTATTCATTATACTTGGTTGCTGTCTCCCACGTTAGTGAGGCAGCACAAGGAAACAGACGAATGTGTGGCCCAACCCACCCACATACACATGTATATACATACATACCAACACACACACATATAATACCTACACATTTCAACGTATACATACATATACTTACATACACATGTACATATTCATACTTGCTGCCTTCTTCCATTCCCGTTGCCACCCCGCCACACATGAAATGGCACCCCCTCCCCTCGCACACGCATGACATAGCACTAGAAAAGGACAACAAAGGCCACATTCATTCACACTCAGTCTCCAGCTGTCACATGTAATGAGCCAAAACTACAGCTCCCTTTCTAAATCCAGGCCCCACAAAACTTTACATGGTTTACCCCAGACACTTCACATGCCCTGGTTCAATCCACTGACAGCACATCGACCCCAGTATACCACATCATTGTAATTCACTCCATTCCTTGCACGCCTTTCACCCTCCTGTATGATTAGGCCTCTATCGCTCAAAATCTTTTTCATTCCATCCTTCCACCTCCAATTTGGTCTTCCACTTCTACCGTTCCCTCGTTACCATATATATATATATATATATATATATATATATATATATATATTTTTCTTTTTTCTTTTAAACTATTCGCCATTTCCCACGTTAGCGAGGTAGCGTTAAGAACAGAGGACTAGGCCCCTGAGGGAATATCCTCACCTAGCCCCCTTCTCTGTTCCTTCTTTTGGAAAATTAAAAAAAAAACGAGAGGGGAGGATTTCCAGCCCCCCGCTCTCTCCCCTTTTAGTTGCCTCCCACGACACGCAGGGAATACGTAGGAAGTATTCTTTCTTCCCTACCCCCAGAGATAACCATATATGAGTTACATGTTTGACATAAAATTACATAAAACACAGCACAAATGTTGCTTTCAAAAATGGTGCCAGACATCATAATATCAAGCTCCTTATGCTAATCTGTAGTGCTATACCGTCATCTAACATCATCTCATTACTGTTAATTACTTACCTATATACTTTTTCTATAATCTTACTAGTATAAATTCCTCAATGCTTTATTTTCTTAAAATGTCCAAAACTGGAATACAATTCTTTATGTCCAAACTTCAACTCTTTAAGTATTCCCTATAACTATCAAAAATGAAATCAAAAGTAAATTAGATAAAACTGCTATTCTCTGAAATCTTTAAGGTGTGAATTACGGAACATCCCACACTCAGATTTATATTAAATAGCACTCAGTAAGGCCCTAAGGGGCTTCAGTTCTTTTAAATATAACAATAATAAAATTATAACAGCTCATTAAAGCACTTTCTCTCACCTTAGTGGCTAGAAAATAGTAGTCGGCCCTAGACCAAACCTCCTGAAGAAAAACAAAATCATATTCCTCTGGTCCCGTAATGAGCTGGTTTGCAATTGCTTCTATCCGAGCTTCTCTGTTCTTGGATATGCCAGGTATACCCCTGCAAAAATGAGAAAATAAATCAATACAAGACCAAACAAAGAACACATTAGATACACGTAATGCCCAAAAATCTAACAACCCCCTCCCTCCCCCAAAGTATCTACATAATAATCATAATATTACCAGGCCCCAGGGAGAGAAGAAAAATAATGGCTATCTGCAGTTCACAAAAGGCAACTATGAGAAGTGGGAGTGGGGTCAGAAAATGCTACTTTCTTGTATTAACTCACTCCTACCATCTTAAAACTTCTCACCCTATCCTTGGCATTCAAACACCTGTACGGTACTGTCTTTCAGTATAACTAATCAATATTACCATTGCAAAATAAAGAAAACTTTGTAAGCATTAACTTGAATGCATGTCAAACCATCAAAATTGAAAATGTGGAGCAATGAAAATTGCCAGGCTTACACCTGATCTGTCCTGTATATGGGACAGCTTAAATGAATGGATGACAATTCTTCCAGGACAAGAAGTTGTCATATTAAGTTTTTTCCTCATTCTACTTCACATTAGCAGGAAAAATATTTCCTGACTCTACTTCACATAAGCAGGAAAAGCAAACAGGCAAAAAAAATATCAGTAATAACAAGTAAAAGCTAGGAAAAAAAGGCCTAACTCCAAAACTCTTGCAAGAGCTGGAGAAGTTGAGGGCATCAACTAAAACAAGGAAAGTATATAACTAAAGAGAAGGTTAAAACTATACACCTCTGACATTCCAAGCAGGTCATTAAAAATGTACACAAAATCAAAGCTATGCTAATACACACAAACTTGTGAAAGCAAAACCTTTCTGATTCATTCTACTACCATGTCTCCGAGAAAAAGTTATTTCTAATTTAAAACCATTGAGCTGGAAATAGTTAATACATGAAACAGGACTTGTGTAGTAAAAGTCTGTAAATGATACAATGCTGCATTCCATGCAAGAGAAGGGTAAGGCAGATGCTCCTACTGTCAGAAGATCCTCAACAATGCTGCGCCTTTTTTTTTCCACCTTGTGAGGATAACTTGGCACAGCTGAAGCTGACCCCTTGTTCTCAGTGTTATCAGCTGTACTGAGAATCTTCTAAAACATACATATATATTTACATAATAAGTGATCATATGGAAATTATTACTCCAATCTTCTGTTTTATGAGGGTTCCCTAAACCGAAATATAAATTTCATGCATACTGCGAGAGTCATTCCAACAAAGCCATTCTAAATCCAGTACTTGCATCACCATGTACCAGTAGCTGCACAAAAAGACAGATTTTCAACAAAACTTAAACTTACCAAACATTTAGGGTCAACACCTTAATGTCAATGGACATTGTGTCATCCTTTTGATTATTTTCTGTCACAGTCATCTGCTCCCGTCACTCTAGAAAATACAGGATCAGAACTGGTAGTTTAATACATTAAAAAGCAAATAAGAATAATCCTTTAATAAATATATCAGTTAATGAAGAATATCAACAAGTATGATGGATAATTTTCACTTTATTTCAACCCGTCAAGCCAACAACACAGTATACTGACAGAAAATAAAAAGAATTGATGTAGTTATGAAATGGAAGACCAATGTCGGGTTATTCCATACAACTTTTACACATATAAATATATTCATCTGTCAACCTAACTATTTTTGCAGACACTGTAACATTTGAGAAAAAACAATTATCCTCTTTATTGCCAGTAAAGCATAATCCAGGTAGCTTTAACCAAACACCTATGAGAATGTCCTTAAAAATCCATTTTTTTTTTTTATAACCATACATGTTGCTAAGCAACCTACAGGGACCAGTTGGATTCCCCATATCACACTTAACTGGATTTACGACATGTGTTCACATGGGTTGGGTTGCAGTAATAAAAGAGCTGTAGAGGTAAAGGCAAGAGGGAACTACAGCCGTCCGCTTGACAGTCTTCAAGCACAAATAAGGTAAGTCCAAGTCAAAATATGTCTTTGTTTGTTATCCACCTTCCTTGCCTCCCAACCTCCTACAAAAAACCTGTCAATGTTTCACACAGCATCAAACTCACACCCTCCAGAAATTACAGGCACTCAAGGAAATACACAAAGGATCCTCATATCCAATATATAAATTCACATGACATTCGACAGCGTCAGGAGAGAGGGAAAAAAACCCACACACAAACATTACAAAGAACAATGTCAAAATCAATCCACCATGGCCACCGCGAGGAAGCTTCACAAGCCATGTCGAAAAATCCCTACCGTTCACTAATCCCAGGGGCCCTCGGGAGGGCTTAAAGGAGCAGATGTAAGGCAGGAGGTCCTACTAAAATACAGGCAGGAGGTGGGTGGAGTGCAGGAGGCCCGGGCTGGAGGTAGCTCCTCCCTGCAGCAGCAGCTCAGCCACTCTGACACCAGGTGGACGCTCACACTCCGCTGCCACTGACACCCCGCACCCCCACAGAAAACCTCATCTTAAGGGTTTCTATTTTATATCTTGGCCATAAACTAGTTTATGATGCATCCTACATTCAATAAACATCTAAGTCAATCCATACACTCCGAGAAAGATGTCGGAAGGGGAGTAGCAATACAACCAACAGATGCCACGAAATGTGACTGAACAGAATTCATTTCAAACAGCAACTGAACTGAATTGAATTCAAACAGCAATGGACCATTAGGTCCTAATGAGGATGTTTGTGATAATGGAGGATAGAGACTCATGGAATAATGTGGCAGGAGTAAAATGACATACGGGATTTTTTTTTTTTTCAAAAGGAAGACAAAAACTTATCGTATAACTAAAGAGGTGTATTACATGACAGTCGTGGATTTGAAGCAAAATGTTTCTTTAGTGCTTAAACGTATCTGTATTACTACTTTTTATCTACCCTAATTGGTAAGTCATTCCCTATGATAACTACCCGATCGAGGAGAAAGTACTTCATCTGATCTGAGGTCAAACGTCTGCCTTCGACTTTACAGCCATTACTATGACCGAAATTAGTCCATTCTATCCCTAAGTAGCTTGTTAATTCGAGACTATCAAAGCCTTTAACGATCTTAGATTTATTTCAAAGCCAAGTGGATTTAATTCAGTTCGTCTGTTCTCACGTGAATTGTTTCTTAGGTCGAGAATAATCTTAATAATCGCCTGTGTACTCTCCATTCTGTCTGTATTTCCCCAAGTAGGGTGACCAAACCTGAGCACAATATTCAAGCTGTGGACGCACCAGGGAGTTCTAAAGAAAAAGGATAATTCCTCCGACACAAATTCGAACACCAATAAGAAGTTTAGATAACCACAGGACGGAGACTGCTTGTGATATGTTAATATTTGGCAAAACCAGGGCGGCCATGCTTGTCCTGCCACAGGTAAAACGTTCCGTTGATCAGTACAGTTATCTGTCAATATACAGTTTATCGATCAAGTTCGATTGTTTGCCTTATTAAAAAAATTATCATCATTATTATCGCTGTTATTAACCATGAGTAGCAGTTTGATAAGGGGGATCATAACACAGGTGTTTCCGGATTCGGCGAGCAAGCGAGAAGCCATCTCCATCGTGGCTACATTATCGTCAGTGGACAGTCTAGCTCTAAAGAAGTCCACCTTATCCTCCTCCCGTGTGGAGCGCAGCCTCAAAGGCTGTTGTGGTCCAGAAAAAAAAAGGGGGGTGTCTGAAGATAATTATGATCACGATACTAGAGGTTAAACCAGAGGAAACGTCTGAAAAAATGGGAGCTGGCCCGCCTAACCTGACAAATTGAATTGGTTAATGGCTGCCATTAATGATTCAAACAACAATGACAACTATGGTAACTTTTAAAGAGGTCTGTGTACTTCCCTTGCAGGATGTAGGCTTCTGCAAGGTATCTTTTGCAGGCCGAAGCAAGTGTCATCAGGGAAAACATGTCACAGTAAATCAATGTTGGCGCTTAAGAAAAATATACTCAGCAGTGTGATCATGTATTGTTGTTGATTATATATAAAGCAGTGCTGCAATATAGACTTACAAAAATAACTGGGGTGAATTGGTGGATGTTGACTTGAAATGACAATAGAAACTGCTGAAAACTGAACCCCACTAACCTAGCTGAACCCCCTTACCCAAAGACATTTTGACAGGCTGAATTTCCTTCTCGACTTGTATCCACCTATGGCAGAAACTGTCATTCCTGGTAGCTCTTTAAGCCATGGGAGTCATCATTAGCACAACAGGAGGGCAGCATGACAGTTGGGAGATCCGCTTACTGTGGAAATGAGCAAGGTCTGGCATAGGTCAAGTGTTGTACATTGTCCTTCCTGATCCGTGCCTGGCCTCAGCTGAACACTCAACACTGCAAACAAATGTAGGCTTTATATCTTACTCTGAGTGTCTATCTGCGCAATACGTTAACAGAAAACGAAAGGTAAATGCAATGGTACAGTTAGATATCCGCTAGTCTGAAAAGTTGCATTACAATACGCCGTTACCATCATGCCTCTCATACCTGCCAGATCTTTAATAAGACGTAGATACACCTTGTCTTACCCACAGTTTTGTTTCCTGTCCAGATAACAGATACCAATCCTCACACTTCCCGTCTGCTACCACAGACAGACAACCCAACCAGGGTCAAAAGTCATTTCTCAACCTGTGATCTATTTTGTGATGACAAAATGTATGGATACTATATGGCAGACTTAGGGATCACTTTCATCCTTTATTTTTTAAGGCTGTGCTCTACATATTCACACATTAAATATTATGAACCACCTGTTGTCGTACGAGTTACGTTTCTTCATAAGGGAAATAATTAGAACGTAGCAAAAGACAAACTCATTATGGACCGGGGTCTAATGTAGCGTTAATCTATTGTTCTAGAAACGTAATGGCTGACTGTTTCCCGGTGTCTTAATGCCAGTGACAAACAGGTGTCCTTAAAGCTATAAAAAGTCATGGATGTCTTTTACTGAAGGGATAATGCCTGTGTATGGACTGTCATTTGACTTAAAATGGCTTCAGCCGGTGTCAAGATAAGTGTCTGTTCTTTTGCCTGAGTATTTTTGCAAAACACGATTTATTAGGTTTTTTTTTTCATTGTTGTCCTTGTCCAGGGATGATATGGCCTTGGCTCTAGTGTTGGCATCTGCATCTCTCTCTCACCCATCAAGACCATCAGATAAATAAACCACTTCGCCCGCATCTGCCCGCACGGTTTGGACTGGAGCAGGACGCCACCTCTGGCCCCACGGGAAGGGCTCCTGTTTGTGTGTCTGATTCATAGTAAGGATTCTGGTTAAGCGACTTTTAGCTGCTGAGAGCCATAAATCAACTTGCATATATACATTTTTTTTTGGGGGGGGGGGGGCAGAAACCAACTGGCTTGTATACATTTTTGCCAGAAACTAACTTGCTTGTATACATTTTTGCCAGAAACTAACTTGCTTGTATACATTTTTGCCAGAAACTAACTTGCTTGTATACATTTTTGCCAGAAACTAACTTGCTCGTATACATATTTGCCAGAAACTAACTTGCTCGTGTACATATTTGCCAGAAACTAACTTGCTTGTATACATTTTTTGCCCTAGACCAACTTGCATGTATACATTTTTTTTTTGCCGTAAACCAACTTGCATGTATACATTATTGCCCTAAACCAACTTGCATATATACATTTCCGTCTAACTAAAGTATATATGACTGAATTAGACTTGGCCTAATGCTTAGATAAATCGTGACTTACCGTTAATGGCGAGGCTACTACACCAACGAAAGTATGAGGCCACTCAAACTGGCCTGAAATCCACTTCCCAAATGCCTTCAGCAGTTGCACGACCGTCTTTTTTTGTCAGGTTTTCCGTTGCCTTGACATTCCATTGTTTCTCTACTTAACACAGCTTCGGTTTTTCCATATTTTTACATGATTGAGTAACGTACGCGTCAACTGTGTCCTTTCGTTCCATCCTATTCATGGAAGTACACCCACCCCCATGCTTTATTTATCCCTGTTTCCTGAAAGCAGCCAGGCCGATCTTGTCAAGCCTTTTAGCCTTTTGTAAGCCATTTTGTTCATCTATCCTTCCCAAGTTACAATGCGGTCAAGCGCTGACTTAACTCCCTCCTGTATTCAAGTTGTGACATCAAGCACCGTTGTCGGCCATTGCTGTGTGACCTTCCCACAACATTCGTTTTTTTTTTTTTGTATTTTTGGATCTTAACGCTGGATTATAATCATCTATTCACTCGGCTACGATATTAATCAGGGATGAAATCATTTGATCATTGTATCTGTATGATCTTAAGAGTAACCAGATGCTTACAAGATTGATTAATCAAACCCGCGTTAAATAAGTTGGTTATTCCCGTGGTAAGTCTACGGTAAAAAGCAGTGACCAAACGGGTTTTTTTTTTTTTTTACCAGTAAATGTTGCGCCATGAGAATGAAGACCCAAACACTGGCAACACTCAAAGAAAAAATATATACTACAGACCGTGGGAACTCAAGATCTGAGTGGGAAAATATCAGCCTAGTTTGATGGGCTTTTAAATCTTTGAGATGGTATTGCAGTCTTTGCTAACTTTATTGATAACCTGGGCAGGCAATAGGCTGAACTTGGGGGGGCTTTTTTTTTAAATAAGAATTAATCTTTTTATATATACGTGTGTGTGTGTGTGTGTGTGTGTGTGTGAATAAAAAGTACACTAAAAACAGAGGACGCAGAAGAAATGGTAAGGACAATAGTTGAAAAAAAAAAAAGGTGGATTCATGGTGTATGTAATGGAAAAAAAAAGTAAAGTCTAACCTAGCCGTAATGTGGCATGGCGGGTATACAATATGTACATGACTTAAAGAGAGTAATATACAGCTAGGCTGCTGCTCTCTACAGGCCACTACCTCTAAGTAAATGGATTTATTTTTCCTTTTACATAGAAGTGAGACACATGTAAAGAGAAAGTACTTACGGCAAGGGCGAGGTTCTTATGTGGCTTTTTAAGATCGTATGTCCGTAAAAGCTCCTTTGAGTCTGATATGGAAAAAGGACCTATGTACCTATGTATGACTGACACTTTTATGCAAAATGACACTCTTATTGACATATACATTTGTATAAGTAGGCTTTTATTCATGCAGGGACGACTTTTTTCAAAGATAAAGCCTTTTGTTTAGAAAAAAAAAATAAAGCAGTTGTGTTGATTTTGATATTTGTCAAAACAAGGAATGGGAATATTAATAATTTAAGCAAAAAGTACGAGGTAATCCTGTAACAAAAAGAAAATGTATTTTGAAGGTGGTTAAGCACAGTAAACATGATGCGATATGAAAAGTTGATGATTGATCATCAAGTATAAAAAAGCATCTTAGGTACTGATATATCCAAATTTTGACGAGTTATTTTTCACTAGAACTGATCGTGATGGAGAAAATTCCTTGAAAGGACAGCTGAAGAATTTACCATCTCCCAGCTGCCTGGCTCACATGCTACCACTGAAACATGAGGAGACTTGGGGTGGGGGACGGGATACTGAGTGCCACTGTACTCTCTCTCTCTCTCTCTCTCTCTCTCTCTCTCTCTCTCTCTCTCTCTCTCTCTCTCTCTCATCTTGAGATCAGGTTCTGGATAAGAGCTTCATATGATTTTCCCCCCCATTTTTTCTTTCCTTAACTTAATCGTAGATAAATAAATCTGGTGAAGTACGTTTTGTTAAATTAATTCATGCTTTTATTTTCCGTTGTTTATCGCTCCCCGGCCTAAAATCTACTGTATTCAGAATTACAGTAGATTATATAAATCCTTCGAGGCAGGTGACCCTCTGACCTATGAATGAATATAGATATGAGAAAAATACTCGTGAGTCAACGGTTTTTAGAAGCCCGGGAAATGAATCAGCGGCTCATTGTGACGTCACCGTGAAGCCATCCATATCCACTCATTTATAATTAATTTACGAGTTTAAAACCAAGTTATATGTAATACCTTGCCTTCTTTATGATTTATTTCGTATAAGGTCTCTGCGTCAGAGGGTATGACCAGTAAGATGGCGAAGAAAACTGCATAAATCGCCGAAATATAATATGGAGGCAGTTGGCGTTCTTCGAGGTTTGAACCAGGATTTGCTGACGGTTGTTACCGTAGTTAGTGACATCATGGCCTCATGTTGAGGACAATGGTACTGACTTAACGGTTGAATAGGCTCCCAAAGTGTCTGTTTAAATGTGAACGACGACTGTCACCACCATGACAACCAGCAGTGTGTTATGTACACTGTGTCATCACCCGGTACGACACAGTGGTACGAACCTAGGAGATGGTACGAACCTGAGTGATGGTACGAACCTGGGAGATGGTACGAACCTGAGAGATGGTACGACCCTTACTATGGTGGCCTGGCCTCTGGTCGTACCGTCGTACCACCGTCCAGGGTGGTGGTACAGCCAAGTGTGGTGGTGGACTGGTAATTCAGCTTGTGAAACACCCTCTCTTCCCGGGCGGCTGCAGAACCCCACCGGATAGAAAATGTCGATATTATTTCCTTCACTGGGAGAGAGTTTCCAAATGACATTGATATTTAGTTTATCCGAACCTGGCATGAGAGAATGTTGTGGCCTACCACTACCAGCGAACGTTTTGGCTGACTCAACCCTTCTCTGACGCACCGAGATTGCCTATCACTCCCAGGCATTTTCTTCATGATTCCCCCCACCATCTCGCCTTCTTTATCTTATTTTCCATCTCCCTTTCCTTCCTGGTGATGGAAGTGAGATCTCCCTCCACCATCTTCCATAGGTAGAAGTTGGTAATTAGATCAGAAGTGTAGGTTACGTAACTTTAAAGACAAACCATGTAATAATAGTCGTTGGAAGCCGGAATGAAATGGGGAAATATGGTGTTCATTTCCCCCAGATACGCGTTATGTTGATTTTCACTCGTGAATTAGATTATTTAAGTTATTCAGGTATGGGTAGAACTATTAAAAGGAACGAGTATGTTTATTAAAACTTTCTAGTTCACGGGGACGTTTTGTTCAAATTACTAATGTGTTAATCTGTTTATCTTAATCTGTTTATCAAATAAAACCTTAAATTTAGAAGAATCAAGATATGATAAAACTCGGCAGGTTTTTGCTAGATTAAACTGTTACTTTAATTACCACGCACCTTTGCTTAAATGTTCTTTTATATGACTTAAGAACATATTTTATTTTTTATTGTATTTTTTTATTCATGTCTTATTTCTTTATGAGTTCTCCGTTATTCATGTACGAATTCTATCTTTTTTTCCGTTGAAAAATGAAATGTGAATATTTCTTGTATTTATACATACAAAGAAAATATGATGTGGGTAGGCGGTGAGGTTAGGAAACATCATAACAGGTCAAATTAGGTTTTGATATTTGCGTTTGAGGTCAATGTGAGTTTAAAACACAGTCTGGGGGTCAAGGTCAGAACAGAGACTTTCAGCGGCGAAACAATATGATAAGCGCCTCGACATACATAATTCAGGAAATCAGAGGCAAATCTTTTCGGTCGGGCGAAATTATAAGTAATTACCAGAGTATGCTATCTCAGAGTATTTCGCTCATGCCACACACCCAGGACAAAAAACAAATGAATAAATGAATATGTTAAATCAAATCTCTAAACCATTTAAAGAACCTGGAAATGATATTCATATATTTTTTCTCTTTAAGCTTTAGCTATGATAAGGTTGTTGTTCAGTATCTATGTTAAGTATATGTCTATCTTTGTTATAAGAATATATGATAGCATCTATATACTTTTCATAAGCATACAACTTTGAAATAGGCAAGCTAATACTTGAATAGCCTATGGTGACAAGGAATTCGTAATATGACCTTCCATTCGAGATAACAAACGAGACACGATATATATACATATAAAGTAATATATAATAACGTGATATTTCGCTCAAACTTTCCTTAAGTAGCGGATATGACGTTGAATGTATGTCAGTTTTAAGACACCAGTTTCCGGCGCGGAGTAGCAACATTATGGCGATGGGGAGGTAGACTAGGACGAGATAAAAGTGAACGCTGGCCAAAGAGACGTGTACTAGCGTTCAAAAAATCGGGAGAGTTTTACTAGATCGTTCTCTGGGGAGTAGGGTGACCAAGAGAAGGTTAGGGAGAGAAATTCAAATACGCTTTGGCTCAAGAGGAGTACTTTATTCTTATGTAGGGTCGCTGGGGGGGGATTGTCAACAGGCATCACCCGATGAATGCTGTGGTTTGATTGGCTGATGCTGTTGAAAGCGGTCGATTGGCTGACTGGTGCGGTTGAATGTGGTCAATTGTGAGGCAGAATGGGGTCAACTGACTGGTGGCCCTGTTCCTGTGTTTACGGTCTTAAAAGTAACCCCTTTCCTTTTTTTTTTTTTTTTGGTGGATGTAGCTTGTGCTAACAGCTTTAATGACCTTGGTGGTAGATGGCTTCAACCCCAAACATTCGTCCAGTCTTACATGCATGCGGACATAATCATTTTTTTTTCATCTCGTTCTCTGAGCGCATTAATGATCAAATACATGAGATTTGTGTATTAACATCTAGTGCGAGGCCATTGCTCACTGTTTTGGCATAAATTTATCATAAATCCTATAGACCAAATACGAACCCAAATGCTTTGAAGAATTGTGTAAACATGAGTAACAGAAGATACAAATTTAAAACTTTAATCTTATTCTATATTTTTTTCAGGGAAAAAATGATTAAGGATGATTTATTTCTGTGGTTTATTTATGAAATAATGAATAATGAGATGAATGCTGTTAATTGATTTTAATTTTGTTGGAGATGGTATAGACTATACTAGGGCTGGGAGGCGAGTAGAGGAAGCCACTGTGAAAAATAGTCTCCCTCTCTCTGTCATTGTATCATACCTATTGTACTGTCCCTGTGTCTGCTCCCACCTACCATCCCCTCCCACTGTGTGCGCCCCACACACACACACACACCCACACCTCGGCTTCAGAAATGCGGCTTCTCTATACTTAAGAAAGATGGACCATTATTAGGAGGTAAGAAATGTTTAACCTAACCACTTTAGCAGTTGTCTTCCTCCACACACACACCCGTCACTTAACACAGCTGTAAGACAGTTCAGTTGAGCGTTATTAGCGCTCTGTTCTATTTGTGGTTCAGGCGTTATCAAAAACGCTTCAGTGATGGTTCAGGCCTGACTTAGACTCATTGGTGGTAGTTTCAGTCGATCCTGATATTAAATTGATCATTCAAATGTTTCTGAGGCACTATGTCGGTGGTTTATTGGCGTTGCCGTGCCTCTGTAATGGTAGATCAAGCTTTACTGAGGGCTCTGTGCCATTGTTACAGGCGTGGTACAGGCTCTGTGCCATTGTTACAGGCGTGGTACAGGCGCTGTAGTCTACAGCAAGCAGAAAGCAGGCACGTTAACAGGCTAACACCATCGCTCCTCACCAAGCAGGTCGGGGAATCGTTCAAGACGGAAGGCTGGGGAAACCCATTTATCTTTGGCTCATTTCTTCATCTCTCTCTACCTCAGGATTCTCAAGTGGCTTTCCACAGTGGGTTCCTGTGCCACGCCGGTTGCTTTGTACTGCCATCACACATCACAGGGACCCACTGAAGACCCAGGGATGAATTCAGTGGCAAGATGAATCTACGGGAGTGACGTAAACCTATTCATTACCGACACCACATACGACTCTCCATGGTGATGACTCCCTCCCTCATAACGCATCCCCGTGTCATGTCCCCATGGTTTCCATGAGGTGGGAGGGATCAGGGATGGAGCAACGGTGAGATGAGACAGAGGGGTAGCGAGGACCAGCTAGCGTAGTTCGGCCTCATTAGTGAAGTGTTTCCACACACTTGGTCAAGACGCAGGCCATGTTTACACCCGCTGTGTTTGACCTCGGTACAGTATATGATCAATGTATACTAAACATAGGGTTCCCCCCCCCCCCCGCGCATGTGTGTGAGGGTTTTTGCATGATGTACGCTATTCTGGTAGCATGACCAGTGCATGGCTAGAGCTAAGTGGATGAAGAGGTTTTGTTGGATGTAATGTTGGTTTTTCATAAGGTATAAATAGATGAATAAGGAATGGTTGATTGAATTCAAGCAGCCACCCCGCGCGCGTGAGTGTGTGTTTATCAATACTTCGCCCCCACACTTTATACATTTCAGGATTATAATAATGTCATACTCTGGAGGTATATTAGGTACGACTATGACCCATGATGACCCTATGACCAGCATGCTTGTGTCCCTAGCACCCATATCCTGGTCCTAGGGCACGCTGCTTCCTACAGCTTATGTGGGGAGGCTGACCAGACGAGGATGAATCATTATGATGCTTTCCATCACTCCTGGAAGCTCTAGAACTCTCTTACCATCTCCTGTCCTTCCCTCCTCTAAGGCGGTCAATCCCTTAGACATCCTTTCATGTTGTCCATCCTATGGTCATGTCTGGGATGTGGTTTCCGCCCTTGTCATGGCAGCTGGCATGAGTGCATGACCCATGGTGCGGTGTCAAACGTCTCAGGTCAACCAAACCGAGCATTAGGTCAAGGGGAGCAGGCTCTGTACTCTCTGAAGAACAAGTGATTTTGTAATGTCACACTGTACCGTACTGGAGAGGGTGGGTGTGTGTACCGATGTACCGTCATGGTACTGCGCCACACACATGGGTGGGCGGGACAGTAGTGTGGGCGGGACAGTAGTGTGGGCGGGACAGAGTTCCTCACCATACAATACACCACTATTGTCTGGGGTGTCAAGCTTCACGCCACAAAAACCTTCTTTTGTTTTTATCCTGACTCGTGTGTGTGTGTGTGTGTGTGTGTGTGTGTGTGTGTGTGTGTGTGTCTGTATGTATGTATGTATGCATGTATGTATGTATGTATGTATGTATGTATGTATGTATGTATGTACGTATGTATGTATGTATGTAGGTATGTATGTGTGTGTGTTTGTGTATATATATATATATATATATATATATATATATATATATATATATATATATATATATATATATATATATATATATATTGTGTGTGTGTGTGTGTGTGTGTGTCTAGGCGTATGCCTATCAACTACAATAACAACACAAACATCAACAATAATAATAGTAATATACATCGCGTCAACAGAGAAATGGCCTGAGTGTATGTGTGTGTGAGCGTGCACGCGCGTGTGCCTGTTTGTGAGTAATGATCTAATAGTCCAGATCCAGGAATGAGTTGTACACTCATGTGTCCTCATATCACGAACTCTTATTTCCCCACTGAGATATGGCTTCCTTGTGCAGTCTCTCCCTACCATCATTACACCATTATACATCCTAAATGACCAGCTCCTAGTGTCTTGCTGTTACTCTCTTGTGGAAGAACCGTTCGTCGTCCACGTCCTCCAAATGATTCAGATATAAGGATGATCTTCGTTGTCAATCTCTGGACATTTTCGATTAAATTTTGTGTGGGTCAGTATGTGTGTTTGAGTCAAAGATGGTCAGAATAACTTTAAAAAAAGAATATATATATATATATATATATATATATATATATATATATCATTACTGTCGGGGAGACTGAAGACGTAGTACGCTGGAGAGAAAGTGAGTCCATTTTCTTTATATATTTTTCTGGATTATTGGTAACTAACTGGCAATTGTGGTAAAAGTTTGTTGACGGCCTGCCAGCCGTATGTGGCAACTGTGGTAAAAGACTGTTGACGGGCTGCCAGCCGTATGTGACAACTGTGGTAAAAGATTGTAGACGGCCTGCCAGCCGTATGTGGCAACTGTGATAAAAGGTTGGAGACGGCCTGCCAGCCGTATGTGGCAACTGGGGTAGACGGCCTGCCAGCCGTATGTGGCAACTGTGATAAAAGGTTGTAGACGGCCTGCCAGCCGTATGTGGCAACTGGGGTAGACGGCCTGCCAGCCGTATGAGGCAACTGTGATAAAAGACTGTAGACGGCCTGCCAGCCGTATGTGACAACTGGGGTAGACGGCCTGCCAGCCGTATGAGGCAACTTTGCAAAAGGTCAGTGGGAAAATCTTGGCCATTATATAATCCACGGTAATCCGAGACACAGCCATGGCTAGCGTACCGCCCACCCAAACATAATGGGTGGCAGTTATTTAGAAGAGGTCTGTGGGCATCGACCCACCGCCCCGCCACCCACTACATCATGATGAACCCACCCATCAAAGCCAGCTGTCTCGACCTGACACAGAGCAAAGACGAGGGACGCCACTGGGCGTAGGAAATTCCTCCCTCAACACTTGACAAGTTCGACGAAGTTTCTTCATTGACGCAACGTCTTAATGATGGAGGTTCCTCATGTACCATGATAATGATGGAATATTAATCAAAGATAATGATGGAATATTAATCATCCGAAAGGAATTTTTAACCAAATATTTGGTTTGAAAAAAAGTGGAGCTTTTATTGTTTTGATGACGCCATTATTCCTCGGCATAAAGAAAACGGAGACGATCATTAGGATAACTTAATTATTCATACGAAAGTAAAGAAGCAAAAAAAAGTAAAGAATATATAAGAAACTTTATAAAATTCCGTTAATGAGTATTCATTTGTAACTGAGATTTTAAAGGAGGAAATAAATGAGAAATACACTGATGTATTCATGAGAAATGTGGATCTGATCACATGTTTGAGACTCGAACGCAACACCAGGAAATACGTGGTTCATTGTGATGGTTGGTAGTGAAGACTGAGAAGGGCAATGATTAGCTAGATAGAGTATCCACAACGGGACTTTTGCCACTTGGCAATGACAAGGATTACAGATATACAAGCAAACTGAGCTAGGGAAAGGACCTTGACATCCTTTGTTAAACTCGCCCGGTACCCCGTCTGGGGTTGCCTGCAACCTGCTCCGAGAGAGAGAGAGAGAGAGAGAGAGAGAGAGAGAGAGAGAGAGAGAGAGAGAGATGATTGTGGTAGTGGGGGGATGGAAGGGTTTAGGGTGCGGGGGTACTGGTGGGGGTTTGTTCCCCTGGGGGAGAGGGTTGCAGGCGGGGGGGAGGGGAGGGGGTGTCTGTGTTTACCTGAACACAGCTGCTTTAGTCCCTCCGTTGCACACGGCACCACGGCCGTCCGGGCGGGCGGACCGTTGCACACGGCACCAGGGCAACTCTGTACATCCATTGGCCCACCACGTCAACACAGGCCATGACGCGTACTATCTTACCTAATATTTTTTCCCCCTGTCTTTTTTTTTTTTTCGCAAGCGACGGCTCGATATACGGATGGGAAAGATGAATAAATAAATTAGGCGAGATGCGTCATGTTGCTCAAATTTCCTCACCTGGATATTTAAACCCGCGCCAACCTTTCTAAAGCTAATTAATTAGTGAACTTTAGCCTACTGGGATGTAAGCTGGCTGCACTCTGTCATAAGTCACTGACCCCATCCTTCTCATTACCTCCATAAAGGTGCTCTACTGTCCTAGCCTTAAGCTGGCGGCATCTTCTTTCCATGAGGACTGGAATTCATGGATACTGGAAGCCTGAGGACCAGCTGGGTTAGTGCCTCTTCCAGCCAGACGACGCGACCTTCTCTGGTGCGGTACGACCTTTGGGATCCGACGTCCCGTCGTGCTCGCAGTTGTCGTACCGTCGTCCACAACCTCCATGGCGGAAGTTTTATTCCCCGCGGTGGACGCATGGGGCACCGGGAGAGTAAATCCTAATTATGGCTCTGTGGTCTCGACCCTCAAAGTCATTCCCTGATGTATCCTGGAAGGGTATCCACTTGCCCAAGACCGTCAAATTGGTTCCATTTCCCCACTTCTTTGGTCATTACTTCAATGTCTGCTACCGATTATTAGCAGTTTGTTTCTATTATCGGCTAGAAGGAGACTTACTTACAGGTTTTATCGTGTGTGTGATCACAGGGAGAGACTACAAGTGACCTGGCGAGTGGAAAATCACAATCGCGCCCAAGGCGGGTCGACCAGATTTCAAATCCCCCACCAGAATATTGCCCATATTATTGGCGTACGCTTGAATGGAAATTCATATTGAATACAAAACCAAAATACAAAATGAAATATAGATTATATGCATAAAAAAATATTTGGAGGATAACATGAAGACGACTTATTTTTTTATTGTGGTCTTTTAAGGGACCAAAATGCCAAATGGCAACAATTGTACTTGATAACGTTTTGCTTTATGGCATGGATACTGCCTTCATGACGTTTAGCTTTTGATAGCCATTAAATCTAACCAACATATGCAGGCATGAGACTCTCTCCCTGTACTGTAGAAATAGATCATTATCAAATGGCCCTTAAATACCCTATGATATTTGAAGCTCACTATCTCTTCAAGATATATTTCTCTCTCGGTCTGGATTTGAAATAGATTCCTAGGCTACCATTGGATCCTTATTTCAAATTATGGATTGTGACAAGGTTATCTGAACCTGCCGGCGAATAATGTTAATTGTATATTCCTGGACTTTACATATGGACATGAATAAAGCAGATGATAAACAGACTTATTTCGGGAACAGAGAAGGGGGCCAGGTGAGGGTATTCCCTCAAAGGCCCAGTCCTCTGTTCTTAACGCTACCTCGCTATCGCGGGAAATGGCGAATAGTATGAAAAAAAAAAAAAACAATGTGTAGTTACGGTTCAAAAGTTGAAAGTAGGAAGAGTCATGAGGAATATAGAAAATGGGTTAAGTGGAACAACTTATCGAATGGTTCATATATTCGATATCTTCCTTTAGGGAACATCTGGTCGGACTATGTCTGAATGGTCCTGAAAACCTTTGTATCATCTTTCTATTGTCATTGATCACGACACCCCGGTAGATCATTAATGAAGAACATAAACAAAAACGAACCAATGCATAATCCCTAGGGGAATCCAGTCAGGGGATTTGCCGTTCAAGAAATCCTTAATCCAGCAGACGAATAAATCCCTAACCTATACTTTTGCAGTTTATGGATTTGCTTTATATGAGCGACCTTAGCAAAGGTTTTCATAATCACAATATGCTACTTCCACACAACCCCACAAACGTAAATAGCTGGTACATTTATTCATTACTTTCAGCAGTTGCAATAGTTGATCTTGCATGTGTAAAGGCATATTATTTGTCACTGAAGAGGTTATATTGTTGCACCTTAATTCATCAGGTTCTAATGTATTTTTCATCTTAATGGACGAATATTAACGATCATATATATATATATATATATATATATATATATATATATATATATATATATATATATATATATATATATATATAGTAATCATTATTAGCAAAATCAGGTCACCAAGTTTCTACTAAATCCAATTAACATTGTCGAATAAGCGTTCGACCAGAGAGTACCCACCTGACGGCGCTTATTCGACCATTACCTGACGGTGTTTACCCCCACCGGGCGGCGGGTGAGGCTATTCGACCGGTAGCGGCCGGCGTTATTCGACCGGAAGGTGACCATGACCGGCAGTCTAGGCCAGAAGGTAAACATGGCCACGTTAGCGAAGCAGCTCTGTCTCCTTATCCTCACCGAGGCTTGCTTTGAGGAGTTCTTCGTAGAATTTAACTTCCTTCATGGTGAGTATAACCGTCCCCAACACTGACTCGTCCTCATTACCTCGTGAGTAAATTTTGTTACTCATAAATAAGAGGTTTTAAAGGAAAGACTTGCTGAGCCACCGAGGCAAGAGTAACTCAAGCAGATATCGGTTATCAGGTAGATTTAACCCGGACCGGCTTATTTATTGGTGAACTTTAATGCATTTTGCTTGATAAATGAGATTATGCTGTCATTTATCGCCCGTTAAATTAGAAATACGTGAAAAGGAAAAGGGTGAGTGATACACCATATTTTCGTGTAGTTGCTAAGAGCGCCTTGGTAGAGTCGCTTATTAATCATTAGATTATTATGGCCTCTCCTTTTGCCACTGGATTAATCTGTTGGTAATGTTCTCCTCAGGTTAGGTTATCACCTTGATCATTAAAATGAATGCCTTAAGGAAGGGTTTACTGCGTAGAGAGAAGCATGACTGGGATCATTTTTGTACCCCTGGGATAACAGATGGGTTGAACTGGGGAGGGATACGAGAGATCATGGAAACTGTGGGGTTATCTAATGTAAAAGTAGGTGAAATGCTCCCAGAAATCAATGAAATCAATAAAAGCCTTACCTAGTGGAGGAGCCTTGATTTCAAATTGAATTTTCAAAGTGTAACTGCGGCATTACCTTCTTTCTCCTGTTAAGTTCGTGGTTACAAGGGTTCATGGGAGGTTTTTACGGGCAGTTTTCAGGTGGTGTGCTTTCACTGACACAGATCTCTGTAATGGTTAATAATTGGAGGTCAATTCAAAATCCTACCTGTTACATAATTTTAATATACAAAATATTCACATTTCAGTATTAGGGTAAATAATGTGAGGTTTTCAAAGATTGTGTCTACCTAGAGAAGTGTTTAAGTAACCCCACATTTCATGGCCCTCCCAACTGTCATATTACTTATTACTGTAAGATGAAAGCAAAGCCCAGTCTGAATCAGTTCTCTATGTGATGTACAACTAATCCACGAGAAATTCAGTTAGATTCTCTTGTTGATAAGGTGGTATGGCTTACGTAAAGAGAGTACAACTTATTTAGTTACATTACAGTTTACATTCCTTAAAACTTCTTTACATGGCCATTGATATGATAGAAATATGTGATGGGAGAATGATGTACACATCATTAAGTGTAATATGTCTTTCCTCATCTTGCAATCATACGTGAATCCTGCAGAGTAGGGAAATGTTTTGAAAATCGTGGAAAATGGAGGGGTAAGTAAATAAAACTCTAACAAATAACCCAGTTCAGTATATTCTTCCCTAAGCTAGCCGGAAACAGCATACATGAATAAATGGAACAATACACATATTGATGCAAGTTTCTAACCACATTTATGCGGATTTGGTGCTCCATCATTAAGACCTCTCAGAATCATTGTATAGGTTGAGGAAATTTTTTCTTAAACGGTGACTTTTGCAGTCTTCTGCTTAAATCAATCAGATTGATGTGATTTTATTGAACAGATATTTCTGACGTGTATGATTTCATTTTAAGATTCATATGTTTGTGTATTGCTAGAAAGCCCTAAAGTGATCAAAATATATGGAGATCATTCACCACAACTGTAACATACTTGTGTATGTTGAGCTACTAAATTGCCATAGATAATTGATGCTGAAGCTTATAGAGTTTACCCTGACTTTTTCAGTTCCATGTCTAAAAGCTGCCATTAGTAAGTGCTTAGGCCTTGCTATCGTTGGAGGTGCTTTTCTGGTGAAGGTTCCACAAATCCTGAAGATCATAGCAGCAAAAAGTGGAGAGGGCATCAGCATTACAGGCAATATTCTAGAGATTACTGCACTTCTTATTAATGTGTCCTACAACTTCGTTAATAGTTATCCTTTCAGGTAAGAAGTTTAGTTTAGTTATCAAAGTATTTATGTTGCAAAGGTAAAGCTTCAGCTACTTACTGGCTAAGGGTTGAGATTGGTCAGATTTGTAAAATGTCATGTAAAGTAGTGCAAAACAAAAAAAAATTCCAGGGTAATTTTTTTCCCCTCATTGTTAACAAAATTGTAAAGTGCAGAGAAACTACATTAATTACTGCACTCATCTGGGAACTAATCACCTGTATTCCCATTCACTCCCTATCCACACCATGTATCATCTTCAGGCATTTTGTTTCTACGTCCACCCTCTTATTAAGGTAGACATGCCATACTATTTGGATAACTGAACCCACAACCATAGCAATATTTGCCATAAGAGGCATCATCTTCTGTTTACACATTCCTTATGAACACACCCTCTTTTACTGTATTATTCACTTCTGGTGGGTAAGATCAATAGGTTAATTATTTCAGTGTATGGTAATTACAGCTTTCCACCACGACTAATGTCTTTTATTGAAATATTTAAGTCTGTTCTGTGACAGAGCTTTATTAATATGTACTTTTCCTAAAAAGTCATTTAATATTTGATTTTTTTTTACACAAAAGCTGTGAATTACATGTATGTAAACCACCTTTGAATCAGTTGAGTATGCATGATGTATTATCATATTATATTACATTTAAACCTAGGCCCTTTTTGTAGGGTTTCAACAGTTTTAAGGCTATATGTAGTAGCAGGGAAAAGATGAACTCTTTTACAGTGAGAATTTTCTTGATGTCTACTACATTCTTCCATTGATGATATAGATTTACCAAAGGTGAATTTTCACTTGAAATGTAACGAAACACTGGTGTAGTTTGGCAACACCAGTGTACATGATACACTGTGAGTGGTATATCTGTTCCAATAACACTGATGGAGCACTAGATGATTTTTTTTCATGGAGAATACGAAAAGTAATGTACTCGTCAATGGGCTGTGGTTTTGTGCTTTGGAAATGATTATTAAAGTTGGAGGAGATATACTACAGTTTTTCATTTGACAAAAGTGAAGAATGAAAGAGTAGATTGTTGTTTAAGGAGGATGAGGTGATGCTGTAAAAACATGTTATAGAGATCAGACTGGAAAACATTTTATACATCTTAATGGATATATTTGCAGTTCTTATGGTGATGGAGTCTTCTTATTGATCCAAACATCCATTATTGGTGCATTGGTGTACCATTTTGGGGGATCAACACAAAAAGGAGTAACATTCTTTGTTACGATTGCATCTATCACTCTCTTCTTCTGCTCAGGCATCATACCACTGAAGATACTTTGGGTCTTCCAGGCATTCAATATTCCTGTAGTTTTTGCAGGCAAGGTAAGCTCTCATGATATTGTCATGTGAAATTTTAAGCATGATTATTTGTAATGCATGACCCATAATTTCTGTTAGTGAGTAGGAAGTGGTTTAATGATCTATGGGTGTGGTTTAATAGTCTATGAAAATAAAGCTCCTAAGAAAAAAAGAAAAGGACTCATGTTTTTCTGACATTTTCTGAAAGTTTTAAAGGTTGATTACACCCAACTATAAAACCTATGCATAACATTTAAATTTTATGTACTTACCAGGATCCTGTTACAGTTATATTATTATAGTAGACTTGTTTCAGAAAAATTACAAGGTTTATTGTGGATTTATATGGGTGAGATTATTTTTTTTTTTTTTATTATACTTTGTCGCTGTCTCCCGTGTTTGCGAGGTAGCACAAGGAAACAGACAAAAGAAATGGCCCAACCCCCCCCCATACACATGTATATACATACGTCCACACACGCAAATATACATACCTACACAGTGAGATTATATAAATGAGAATTTTACTTTTTGAACCAGTGTTTTCATATGAATATTGCAGCCTTTAGTCTTTACCACCACACACATACACACAAAAATGAGGTTAATATTTTTTCTCCTCAGATCAGAATGTGATTGTTCCCTTTTGCTTTGGCAAATCATATACAAAGTAGGTATGGTTTGATATTGGTCTTTTATAAGATCTCATTAGCCTTAAACGTTTTTAAATATTAGAATAAGGCTTTGAAGTCCATATTTGTTAATGCCTGTCTAAAATTTACATTTCTTCACAGATGGTGCAAGCTCTTGCCAACTACAATAATGGTAGCACAGGCCAGCTGTCAGCAGTTACCATAACATTGCTGTTCTTGGGCTCCATGGCACGTATATTCACGTCAATTCAAGAAACTGGTGACTTTATCATCATTGTCACTTTCTGTGTTGCATCCTTTGCCAATGGTGTTTTACTGGCACAATTAATTTATTACTGGAATGTCCCAGCAAAGGTCAAGGAAGAATAAAGTGAAATAGGTTCCAGCTGCTTCTTCATTGATTGAGGAACATTTTATGTAATTAGTATTTTTCGTTGAAGAAGAAAACATGTGAAATACTAAGTTACCAGTAGTTTGTCAATAACAGTTCTGTTGTGGAGTTGAAGTTCAAATGTTTGAGAAGATGCATTCCAAGTACAAGTATTCTTTTCCACATATAGACACTTCCAGGGTGCATTATGAAGAAACTGAATGTATATCTTTTTATAAGATTCTCAGGAATTTGATACTTTATCCTGAAGCATGTCATTTATCAAAAGCATTTTTATATTCACAGTTTTGTTAGTCTATACATTTCTGCAATATTTCTTTTTTTCATTTAATGCTAGTATTGTATTTAATGCTGTGAAGGTTAACAGTAAGAGCTGTATATAGTATGATTTCACAGTATGTTTGCTGTGTTGTTTCCTACAATAGTTTGTAGAAACCATGAAGATGACTGTACAAAATTTTTTAAACTTCAGTTTTGATAAGTAAAATTGTACACATGTAGATATGCTATTTTTCTCATAAGTAATGTGAATTTTGATGAGATTATGTTCATAATTTCAAATATAAGAAGCTGTATATCAGTCAAGTTGTGCATATTTCATATCTTGAATGTACAATATATTTTTTATATTTGATAAGGTGACTGTACATACCACAGTCAAGTGGTTGGAGGACTGGCCATTACTTCCAAAGATCCAAGGATTAATTCAAGGCTATGACAGTGTCGTTACAGGCAAAGGACTTTATCATGTATGTTGTACTCAGTCCAGGTCTGAATGGATACTGGTTCATCCAGGAAGGTGAATTACAGGTTAGCAGTTAGCTTCTATTGAGATTACATGAAAAGCTTACACAGTAGCTGCTAAAGATTCAAAGAGACAGATTTAGTCGGCAAATGTCATATCAGTGTATGGCCCTTGCATCACCTTTAATTCTATTAGTTCAGTTCCTCTTTAGGGATCCTGAGGATCAGCATTCACAAAACTATTTTTTTTTTTTTATTTGGCCATCTTTGCATAGTGGTAGTGTTTATCTTACCTGTGGAAGTCATAGCACTCCACTTAGGTTTTTCCTTTAGGTATTTACAGATTATGGGCCGTTTTAACGTGGAATCTTTTTAGAGTTACGGTTCTTACATAGTTGGTTAGCATAAAGAGTATTTACATAAGGCCAAAAAGTTTTGATTTTAAGAATAAAGAAATTTTCATAAGTTTTAAGCTTAAGATTATTTAGCTTGACTTCTTTTATCATTATATTACCCCATAACTCCCTTTATGGGGCTTCTGCAGCTATTCTACAGTCGAAAACAGAATGAAAATGGATTCCATTTGATACAGCCTCTAAGAAGGTGACTTTTTCCACTCGCTGTAACCAGAAGGTAGCATCCGATAAGACCATTGAAATAACTTAAGAGCATCAAAACTCACCTCAAAGGTTTAAATATGTGAAACAAAAAAAAGCATCTCAGAAAAGAACTGTTAAACCTGCAGTGTTATTAGATTTATAAGTCAGATTTACCGAAATACATCTGTCAGCAGTCTTTTTGTTACTTATGCTTGAATGTTAAATTGTTGCTGTTAGGCATACACTTAAAATCCCCTTTTGTATTTACTGTGATATACACTATATTCTTTGCACCAAAAAAATGTTTATATTATCCCTATTTTATACTTTTTTTTTTTTTTTTTTGCAGATTTTCTGCACTAGCCTCAATGAATTAGTGCCTACTGTAAAGGCCTTGCTTGGATCCTTTCTGTTTCTTTTGGAAAATGATAAAAAATATAGTAGGCGAGGATTTCTAATCCTGTGCTCTTATTCTCTAGTTGCCTTCTATGACATGGAGATACATTAGTTGTGGTCTTTCTCTTCTGTCCTCAAGGGTCATTTATCATTAATATTACTCTTTTTTTTCTAATGTTGAAATCTGCTTTCATGGGTAAAAGTTCTCATTGAGACTAGGCCTTAAGTAAAACATAAAGAAAAGGGTTGGAGAGACAGAAATATGGTGAGAGTAATAATAATCTAATTGGCAGTGTGCTTCGTTATGACAGGAATGGCATGAGAAGGGAAAGACTTCCAGTGCTGAGCAATGTAGGCAAAGAAACAGACATCTATACTGTTAACCCCTGAAGTTACCAACAACCATACAGTAATAATGTGACACAATAGTTTGCTGAATATTATACAGTTTAAATACTGGTGAGCTGGTTCTTGTAGGCTGAGACCACAGCGATATTTCAGGAAAAGAGCAGTACTGTGATGCTGCAGGTGGGCCAAGTGTTAAGTTCAGTTTAGGGAAATTGAGAAATTGAATTACTTTGTAAGTAACTGTCAAGTATGTTAGTGTTAGAACCTCCTCATATATGAGACCAGTACTCTAATCAAGGATGAACGCGTCTTGTATAATCTAAGCAACAATTGGCACAAAATAATCTTTAGCATATGAACAGGACTCCCAGTTTCTTCCAGGGATATGGCGATTTGTGTAATTTAGTGTTTACTGTATTTAGAGCTGAAATTACATAGTCTTCATAAGAAATTAGAAGGTTGTAAGGGGTTTTGATAAATACATGTGAAAAATTGAGTTTTAGAAGTACTGTGAAATGATAGGTAGTTAAGGTGAAACAAAAGGTGATTTGATTCTCTTGGGAGTCCCAGAAAATATGGTAATATTTAATGTCATTTCTTGATTTTTAGGAATGTTGAATGATATAATGTAACATGATAGGGAATATAATGGCCAGAGAGTTTTAATGACAGCTGTGATAACTCTTTTATGTTAGATTACATGTGTACTGCCCAAACAGGGTTGCTGCCTGTATCACTTTATTAACTCAGAATGTACACTGTAGGATTATTAAATTTGGTATCTAATTGTTGGCATCAGGGCCACTGAGAGGAATTTCATTGGGGTACAAAGTTTCTTTCAGCCCCCCTTCCCTTCTTCATTAGTCATCTTGTTTTTATCCACTACTGTTTTATGCCATGAACAATAAGGCCAAAAAGGGTATGGAAGATGAGAGAGGGGTTGATTTTCTGCATTTTCTGAGATACAAGGAAATTCCTAGGCCCCCTTTTGGACCCCCAGGCCCAGGTACAATGTAACCCCTGCACCCAATCTCAGAAGCCCTGGTCGGCATTACCATACTATTTATGAATATTGTATTAACATTTTAGACAAGTTTTGGAATTCCTGGTGTATATAATTTGCGTTTACTCTATGTCTTGAGGTTTGGGGTTGCTTATGGATTTGTGACAGGGTTGGAAGTTTGTAATGTATTACTGGTTAATATCAAGAGTTGCTCATTCTGAACGTAAAGGCTCCATTGCAGCAATTTTCTTGGCCTGAGGAATCTTCTCCCCTGAAAATGGATAATAATGCTTTAAAAGGTTTGTTGGAGCAGCAAGTCTGCTCAAGGAAATTAGGTATACTTGTATTTTTTTTCTAGTCCATGGAATTAAGACGGGACCTGTTTCACAAAATGAATACTAAATGATGTGGGTGTTTACTTGATTCATGCCTTGCAAATGGACATGATGGAGGTAACAACGAAAAAATGGGTGTACAAAAGTGGGGCTCAGATTTAGGTTTGACATTGCTCGGTGCTATACTTTCAGTAACAGTTGAGTGAATTGCTGTTGGAGTTATTTATTTTCAAGAAATAAAATTTGTATGAAGTATGAGCTTCCAATGTGAACATCAATTTTGTTGAATAAACCAAAAGAAATACTTAACTTTTATTTCATCATAATATGTGGCTAGGGTATATAAAAGTACATGGAAGTGGTTGTTTTACCCATGCTCCTATAGACACTGTTCTGATTGAAACACAAAACTCAAAAGTTGAATCACGTTTCCTTCTTTCTATTCTCTCTACCACTGTCAGTAAATTTATGATTGTTATCCTTTCCCAAAAATTCAGCTCCCTTATATTGGATACAATCTTAGTGGCATTCTGACTGACCTTTGTCAGGTCTACGAGTTTAAGATTTTTGGGTGATTAAACAGGAGTCATGATTTCATTTTGGTTCTACTTATGCTATAATTATCTTTCTTAGCTCCATGTACATACATATGAATGTTCAGTGGATGAAAGTTTTTTGACATGAATCTGTTATATCCCAGAATAAGCAAGAGCTTATATATTTGAATTTGATGGGTGGATTGGGTTCATATACTGCCAAATGTCGTATGATACTGTCCCCCATGAGGCTGGAATAAATAAATAAAAATTCCAGACAGGCACAGAAGATGGGGGGCTTGCTTGATGGATCACACATTACTTAAAAGGAGAAGATAGGGCATGAAATTTTGGTGCCTTATCAAACTGAGTAAAAATAACATTACCTCAATTAGGAATAAGTAATCACATAATCATATAGTATAAATGCACTGGAAGTGTAAAATTCCCAGTGATCCAAATGGTAATCACAAAATCAGATATAATAACACAGAGATGGGGGGAAAACTCCAATATATGAAAAGAAACATGATACAATAACACACTTTATTTTCAGAAAAAATTGTAACAAGCCCTATTATTTTGTTCCTTAACTCTAATAATTTGTAAATAACTGAAATCCATTGCCTCTAATGTTTTCATGTTAAGCAAAATTGAGCAACATTCAACACTTGAATCCAGTGACATTTGATATACTGGAAATGTCTGAATCACCCGAAAGTGAAAAGATTTGAAAAGGCCAATGCTTAATTATAAAATGAAATGAAAAGGAATTACGTTGGAGCATGAAGAAAACACAAGTAAATTAAATGAAAAAAAGGACTGAGAGTAGGGTGTAGGAAAATCAGCAATCACAAGTCGGTTATTCACCGAAATTATGAGGGATTCATTAAAGAATTTTGTATTGCACAAGAAAAGAAAAAATGGAAATAGAGAGCATTAAGAAAGAATAACATATATGCGATGGTATGTGGCCCCCATGTAATCTTATCATTACCTAACTTTATTTTCATTAGTATATCTACAGATTATTTTGGGTAAACAATTAGCATTTAAAGTGACTGGTCTCATCTCCAAAGAGTTCAGTTAATTGAGGGTTTACTGTAAAGGATACACTGATTAAATTGCACACATATTCAGAATTCTAACAAAAACATCTACACTACAGTTGGAAAAAAAATTACAGTAAACAACAAAAGGTGAAATGCATTACAGTAGTTTAAAGAAAAGTAATTGCAATCATATACAATGAATTACTACAGCACTTCAGTGACTAGCTACAACTTCAACGTACATGCCATTTTGTATAGTAATGGCTCTGTGTAACCTGTTAAGTAAAGTGATCAGGAATTCAATTGGGTTTGTACAGCTTTGTTTAAAAATAATTCAAAATTACTCGAACACTTGTTTGATATATATTCCAGCAAGTTATCATGGAACATCATCTGAATTTATAAAGTTTTCATAACCCAATTTTGAAGTCACATACTGTCATCATATGTACAAAATCCTACTCTAACAATAAGACAGTAGTTTAAACTTTGGTATGAACATTACGTAAAAAAACTACAAGTAAATGAAATTATGAGGCTTGTTCAAAGATAAAATTGGGAACCTTTTCCTGAATACAGAAACTGAATCCTGGAGTTGGAAATCAAAATCAAGTACCAGGATATGTTTTATAACAAGCAGGGATTATTAACAAGTGTGTGCATGCATATATCTAACATAAATAAGATGGTTGTTAGAAACGGAGGTATGATAGGGAAAGTGAACAAAATGAGAAATATAGGAAAGAGATATGTGGATGTAATGGTGCTTAAACAAATTAGGATTATGTGAGGAGGTAGTATGAGTATCTATACAGGATGAAGTAAGATGAAAAGGGAAGGGTAGCATTTGAATATGGTGTGTGAAAGTTGACACCTTTATAAAGATCATATTGGGGACAGTGATGGATGTCCATCTGTTGGATGCAAATATGGAGCCATTTTCAAAGATGGTAAAACCTTAGAAGATCCTGAACAAGCTAGTATGATATGAATTCATGCAACAGCATCCTGAATGTAGACAGACTATTTGTAGAAAAAAGAATTATCCCATATGAACACAAAGGCTTCAGTTTAAAGTTATACATTTTAAGGCATTATAGTACATCTATGTGGCTACAAAAATGAGCTTCCTTAATCTTAACCATTAAAAATTACTTCATAATGAGCTGAATTAAATCACCACATCTTATATTCTTAAGTGCATTTTACAGGAAGTGAAAGAAACAATCACTGTGAACTGATAACAAGGCATTTAAGAGACAATTTCACTGTAATAACAATAAGGCATTATCTCTTAATTCATTGCACACTAATTCATAGCACAATCACGCTAATGTATGGATTAAAAATCTGACGAGAAATTAATTCATTCAGCTATGGGGAAATGGCTTTAAGGAAAATTCCTCTACTTCAATTCAAATTGTGGTAAGAGTAAATGGACTAACACCAGGATTCTTTAACTCAATGAAAACAAACTACTGTAACTATTTAGATTTGGTCATGGAGGCATGGATGTAAAAATATACAGGAAGTGTTTATGCACTTTTTCTATCCATGAGATTAAGATACTGGTGAATATATAATCCATTTATGTATCACAGTTTAAAAAATAAGGTTTCCAAAGGAATTCCTCAAATGATAGCCATGGGCAAATCTGCCTAAGATTGCCTACAAAAACCCTGGAAAGACACAGTACAAGATAAGAGATTTGTGCAAAGACAAATGGGTTCTATACAAGTATGAATCATGCTATTTACATTATAACTAACCTTTTCAGATTTAATTATACAAGCACAGTCTTCCAATAAACATTAGTACTTATTTCACTTATTCAGACACGTCTCAGAATGAACATTTTGATTACATACAAATAATATTAAGCTCTTGTCTGTATATCCAACTATTCCAACTGATATGAAGAGAATATGTATAAGGCAGCATGTAATAAGCTGAGCTCAAGGCTCATTCTTACAGGAGTAAATTCCAGTGATAAAGAATTGTTGGCGTAATTCATAAAACTGTTCTACAGATCTAAGGTTAGTTGACATTATCATTCATACATCTGCTTGAAATGGTAGGAAATAGTCTTTATCAAGAACCATACTAACCTACAGTTACTTCCCCTGTCACAACAGAAATGTCCTTTGAATTAAAGTTTTGGAATTTTTTTGAGTGACAGGAAATCAGCAGATCCTAACAAAGGAGTATAAAGATAAAAACAAACAATGCTTTCAGGTCCTTTAGGCTAATTTCACACACAGCTCTGAATGTCTGAAGTGAAAATATAAAAATGACTCTAGTGTTAGAATTAAAACTAAAGCAGGGTGATACAGAACTTGAAAATGAACCCCCATGTGGTTATCCATCTGATTTTCAAATAAAAGATGTGAAAATTTTATATTTTAAAAATTTTCCAAACTCAATCTAACCAAAAGGAATTCTTGAAATGCTGAGCTTATATAAAAAATTTCAAGGGTAAGTATGGTATGACATAATAATGCTGAACTGAAAGCTAGAGAAGCTCCTGAAGAAACAGTGACAAAACCAATTTTTGCAAACCTCCTCTAACAATAGAAACTTAAAAAATACATAAATTATGTAATTAAATAAATATGTGGTTTACAGGGGGCTGACTCCACTGTATGAGACCTTAGGTCAAAAGTGTGTAAAGTTGTATGTATGTCTGTGTGGAGTGAGTGCAAGAAAACTGAGCACTTAGTGTTCAGTATCTTCACTGTGAAAATTTAGTGTTGGACGTTAGGGGTCATGTGATATGATGAATTGGTGTTTGTAATTTTGGAGGTGGGCAGATGCAGTTTCAAATGGGTGTTTGTCAAGTGGAATGGAAATGACAATTGGGTTGGGAGGGCAGCTGCTTAAAGCTTGCCGAGTCAATATAGTGTGCTTACCTTTTGTCAATATCGTGTTTGTTGGTGGAGGGGTACCTGAGAGTATTTATGTTGTTGTGAGAGCCAGAGGTAAGCTCTATATTTTTTACCGGGATTTGGTGGCTGATTAGAAAGAGGTTCAGGTGGAAGGGGTCTAGTGTTGCTGTAAAGAACTGAGTACTAAGAATACTGAAGAGAGATTATATTGGAAATATGTGTTCATTATGAGGTGCTGAATGTAACCGGTTGACTAAGTTGCTGGCTATTATCTTACATACTCTGTTTTGTGAGGTTTGCATCTTTGTTAGATTTGCTTTTTACAAGTTGGATGACCAAGCATTTTGAGAAGGTGCAGTCTGAATTGATGTCTGTCTGGGTGAAGGTGACTACTATGAGGATGCAGATATTTCCTTTAGAGTGAGTCACTTTTAATATGTTTGTTGTTGCCTAAGCAGGGTCTTGATACTGTGATATGGTATGTGAGGTAATCCGCATGTGAGAGGACTTTCAAAGTCAGTTCTATGAGAGTGATATGAGGTTATGTACAAAAAGATTTAAGAAGGCTAGAGAAACAACTGCTCCTTGGGTGAATCCACCATAAAGCTTGAGGATTCGGGAAGTGAAACCCTTAAGAGTGACTGACTCTACCTTAATCACAGGGATTTTTCATAATAAATATCACAAAAAGATAACATACGAACTAAGGAGATATGTGGTAGCCACATAAGGAAAAGTGAGCTCCTGGTCTGACCTCATGACATCATTTGGTTTAGGCCCAGATAAGTTCAGTCGAGCATGACAAAATATGGCCTTGCTTATACTTAGTGAGGTGGTAGATGTTGACAAAAATGAGCGAAACATGAACTATAGACTAAGATGTTTAATATCCCTGCCCAAGTATCACATTTATAAGAATGGCAGTCCTCATATATGAGGGTGAACTATACAGTACCTTTAATACAACTTACTGAGGCTGCAGTATCTCTCCTGTGTTTCACATTTCTTTTAACAATATAAACTTTATTCCTTTTACGTGAACATGAACAACATCTGAGCTTATAATCTTAATTATGAACTTTCACTGTCCATCTTCTGATTGAAATTTTTCACATAGGTACGACTTACTTATGAAGGCTGTAAAATGCATGGAAACAATTAACACAAAACCCATGGCATAGTAAATGAAACTTTTCAACAGCTTTAGTATCTATATATGGAAACAAAATGAAATTAGCACATAATCTATGGCATGGTCAGTGAACTAGTTCAACTTTAGTATCTAAATGTAAAAATAATTGAAACTGTTAGCTCACTCTTGATAACATTTTCTAAAGAAAAAATATTATCAAACAATAAAAAGTATCACATACCATATCAACTAATAAAATATGTTTTAAAAAAATATAATCTTCAACTAAAAACATACTGAAAGCACCAGTTAATAATCGACAGAAAATATCAAAAGCAAGCTTCTCAGTAAGTTCTTTTAATATCAAATTCATAATAAGAATGAGCATAATGTTCTGTATCATTTTTCATGTGCAAATTTTGTTCTTTGTACTAAAAAATATGGAAAAGGAATGAATAACTTTTGTTGAAATTTACCACTCATCTTGTGTAGTTTCAAAGAGGTTAAGATATATATGTTTCATCTATTTGCTCATGTGCACTAACACTCTCTGTTCTCTTATGATGGTCACCAAAATTGATCATAATTATATCAATGCTAAGCTGATCAAGACGTCGTACGAACTGACAGACTTTTCCACATGAGCTGTTAAAAGGTACATCTTCCACGATTAAGTCCGGAGGATCTTCTAAAGTAAGGTGACCTCGAATTCGTTGCACTCTATGAAGAGTTACATTTTCAGGCTTGGTTTCAAAAAGTTCTTCTGAAAGGCTTGCAGGGATGCAAATGAGAACATCTGCCCCTCTGGTGGAATTTTTAAGAGCTTCATGATATATCTTAGCTGTCATCTCATGCAATCCTTCAGCTGATCTTGAACCTCCAACATCATATGTAAACACAGATTTTTCAATTCGGTACTTACGACCTTCATCAGTCACAGCCATAACATTAATTCTCCTCATGAGCAAGAAAGTGGGAGGAGTGTACATATTGGAGAATACAACATGCATGTTCACATGAGGAGGTTGCTGGACAATATGCTCATGAACTCTAATCATAGTTTTTGTTACTCCTCCTTGATGAAGGAAACCATAGAAAATAACACAAAAAATATTCCAAACATGCCACAGAAGAAAGAAAAAATGCTTTTTTGCTTGAACTTTTTTACTAGATAAAAGATAAACATCATCTGAATGAAGAATAACAAGGGGAAGTAATGTTGGCAACAAGAATCTTGGTTCTTGATGAGGTATTGTTGATAGCACAAAAACTGGCACAATAAAGGTGCTCAGAAGCATTGTGGCCATACAGAACACTCTTGGTTTTCTAGTCATATCATTTGCAATGAAACTTGCCAAGTACTTGGACACTGACCACAAGCCAAGAAATCCCAAAACTCCATGAAGGAGAGGTAAGTTTACTGCAAGATGCAAATAATAAGGATGAAGGCCATGAGCAGCTAGATTGTTTTCCTGTGCATTATAAAGCAAAAAGTTGATTGGTGTTACAATAAAAGATCTACCCGTTACATTCCAGAATATAAGCTCTGTGAGGGTTGTAGAACCATAATACAAAGAATCGGCCAACACACAAATAATGAATGTGGCCACAACACCTGGAAGCAAACTAAGACACCTCAGATTAAAATACGAGAAATCCACTTCTTTTGTCACCACACCTCTTTGAAGCCAGTACGCAATGGGAATAAAGGAATATATAACAAATGTAGGCCGTACAAATACTCCATATGTCACAATTACTGATATGATGGCACTATCAACATAATTATAAGCTGGTAATTTGCTTTTAATGCGAACAAATTTCACTTTTTCTTGAATAGTGTTCGCAGATTCATAGAGGTCTTGCAAAATATTCTCCTTTCGGATAACTTTTGTGCTGTCAACCATGGATTCACACACTCGCCATAATAACACTGCCATGAGAATAAGTTCAATTGTATTTGAAAATGTTCTTGTTGCATATACCAGCATAATATATGAACTAGCAAACACTTCCACACAACACCATGGTCTGATGTAACACATTTTGGCTATCCTGTATATACTAAAATCTGCTATGAATGATAAAAATGTTATAAAAATCCTTGGGGCAACAAGTAACATATTTGGGGTCAGTAGTTCATAACCCAAGTACTGTGTGCAAAAAGGAGCTGCATATTTCAAGATGAAATATGGTAAAGACACCACAGAGGAAAATGTGACAGATCTGATGGGGTTCTCAGTATGAAATTCCCAGGGTTTTCTAGCATCTATGCTCAGTATGTCACCTGGAAGAATATGACAAAATCTAATTATCTGAGATTATGAAACATTAAAATCAAAATATGTATAGATTTGTTCTTGATCCTTTACAAAAGAACATCAAGCTTAAAGCAGTCAGTAAAAATACTCAAGACTAGTAACTAATTCAACCTGTAAATGCATTACAATATCACATACAGGTAAAACTTGATTGTTCAAGAACCTAATTATCCGTACAAGCATATAAGAAAAGGCAGGTACTAAAATTTGTATCCCATGGAGCTTTAAAATTTACTGGCCTTCAAAAGAAGAACAAGTTATGTGATTAGGTACATACGTGCCATTACTTGTACAGACTGATGGAACTCATCTGGGTGAATATATCCAGTCTGCACAGTAGCTAGATACAGCCGAGCCATAGCTAACATCCACCAGAGTATGGAGCTGTCTTTCACCCTATAACAAATAAGCCAGTAAAAAATCATATCCATGCTAGAAAAAGTGCACGGCATATATTCAAAAGAAGCAAACCATGCATAACATCTATGTAAAAATGTGTTTTTCATTCTAATCAGGTTTTATTTTTTATGCAACTAATGAAAGACAGCAGAAACATCAAATAACTAACTACTGTATATGGCCCAGATTCATTTCTAAAAATCAGCATACCTGAATAATTACAACCTATATCACTCGAAAATCAATACTATGTAAAGCTCTCAATTTCATTAAGAACTGCTGTTGAGCATTTGGGAAAAGTGTTTGCAGTTGTCCAACAGACGCTAGTTCTAAGTGCTTGCTAATGCTTTTTAACCAGGTTAATATACAGTGGCTTATGTAACAATAAACATGCAAAATAGAAATCTAAAAATCCTGACTTACTAGTTCTTTGTTCATCACCTCTATTTGTACTAATCTCACCAAATTCTCACCAATGCATTAATAAGATATCCTTTAGAGTAGTAGATGTATCGTATCAGGGTCATCACCATTCAATGCAAGTCGAGCAACGATTAGCTTTTTTTTTACTTATAAATGTAGTCTCTTCAATATCCCTGGGAATGGAGGAGAGAGAATACTACCCAAAAATATCTTGCATGTCATAGAAGGTGACTAGAGGGGTTCAAATGGGGTGGTGTGTGGCAATGGGGGAGTTTTGGAAATGCTCTCCTCAGATATCATTTCTTTCCAAAAGAAAAAGAGGAAGAAAGCACTGTTATTGGTGCAATCTTAAGGCAAGAAATGGCAAATAAATATGGAAAAAAGAGGGCAAAATGTGCGGATCATTACTCTGCTTACATTTAGTAATGACTACCTTGATCTGATTCTTCTACCATTTTAATGAATGCCTTTGGAATTAATACACTACAAAAATTGTGGTAATAACCATGGTTCATCATTTCAAAATACCAAATGGAAATAGAAATGTTAAAAGAGTGAGTAATTTTTGAAATACTGGTATTCAACAGAATAAGATACATGCCTGTCTTTTCTTATAATTATGTTCTTCCTGATGAAAAAAGTAAAAAAAATATGGAATGCAAATGACAGCAAGATGAATGACATGGAATGCAAATGACAGCAAGATGAATGACAACTGGTGACATACTGCATTGGCCTAATTATTCATTCTAAGAATGTCTTGACAAAGGAAGGTGGGGCTTTCAAAGTGAGAAAACATTTAACTTTTAATATGTTCTTCACAAATTACATCAACCTAAGCTTAACTAGGATTTTCAAAGACATTTGTGACTATAACATCATATGTATACACATTTCAACTCTTCATTTTCTAAATTTCTATATAGCAGACAAAAGATTTCTATCTTTTATCAATCATCACAAAATGCCATAAAAATATATGACAAGGAGATAAATAAACTACTGTGTTGTGTATTACAATGAAGAATATTTATTGATCTATGAGTGGTTGGCATCTCTTGCAAGTCTCCAACAAGGGAACTTTCATGTCCAAGCAGCAACTGGCTAATTCATGAATTAATATCTGAATTTCAGGACCAGAAAAAAAATTATCATCTTTTAGCTTAACCAAAATAGTTTGCAATACTTCCCTCTGCCTCACTGCCCTGGCCACTTTGCAACATCTTACTGTTAAGTTGCTGAATGCTGTCACAATAATCTCCTATCTATAGTTCTACTCAGGTAATTGTAACAGTCACATCCATACAAGGTTATGTGACTAAAACAAAACATAACCATTTATGGAAACATGCTTATCCACTTACTATGGGGTTAACTTAAACTAAGACTCATCTGTTCCTAGCACTACCTCTCTTATGCGAGAAACTGCAAACGAGTACGAAAGAAAGAAAAAAGGAAACATACTTAACGATATGATCTTTCGTCAAAGTTTGTCAATAAATAAAAGCAATGGACAATGTTTAGGGAGAAAAGTATGAATACCACAACTGAGGTATTCTTCTGTAAGTAGAAGTAACGAGAGTGTGCCTTGGTCTACCACCTACTGTGTGGTCCACAGTCTGCTTCAGCATGCTAAATGTTAGTAAGAGAAGGCTAATCTAGCACCCAAACTACCATTTCTGTCAAAAATCACATAATACAAAGAAAATGCTCTGACAACCAAGGTGTTTTGTATCTTCTGTTTTAAATTTTTGAAAACTGGAAATAGTTATCCACTGTCATCTTAAGTTGAAAGGCAGTTGGTAGATACGACTGATGCATGCATACTATTGTCATTTTCATGATGCTCGTCCATTTTTACAGAAGCAGAAGTTCTGTTTAGCTCTGCATCAATATTAGCTTTGGAATATTCAATGATTTTGTAATCCATTGCAAATGTGATGTATATATTACAATAATTATCCGAGAATGATTTGGAGCACAATCTTTAATTCAACCGTATTAAATAATGAGGTACGGTTATGTGCATCACGGAAAATGAGTAGTTAGCAACGTAAAAAAAAAAAAAAATCAACAGAAATAACCAAAACCTCATCTAACTTCCTCAAGTCACAAAAGTACCTTAATGTTTAATATTCTACTCGAAATATACCAAACACATCCTTGTATGAGCATCATGCATATCCTGGTAAATGTCAACACACAGACGACAGATCAAGCTGTCTTACAATCCCTTGCACCAAAACCAATTCAATGTTGGTATATTCGTATTAAATCTCCATTTTACCTTTTGTGGTGAGGAAATGTAAGGTTTTCATGACTAGATCATTATCCTTCACATTAATGAAGTTGGTGAGGATAGTGAAGCTGTGAGGATACGTAGTGTATTACCCTTCACTTAATAAGTTGTTAATTTGTCTAGAATACTGGGATTGATTTTGTATATGTTACATTCAGCGAGCTGTTTTGGTATAAGTCATAACCCTTAACTTAATTTAAGGTTCCTAAAACCTAAATTCCACCCTAGACTTGCTATGCGGTACGGGGTCAACTCCCATTTTCGTGGGTAAGACCTCAAATCATCTTTAATACACTCCGTAAACTTACCTTAATCTTGAGAGCCTATTGGAAGGATTTTTACTGAAGGTAGCTCGGTTCTTGGGCTTCTTCCTACATTCCATGATGGTAATTGTACAAGGTCGAGGCAGACGAGCAGTTGACGATCCTGCAATTGTGTTGTTTACATGCGTCCCGGGTGACGCAGACCTTGCTTTCCGCAGGATGAACGACCATCTTATCCATTTATAGTTTATATTGTACAATTAACGAAAGGATGGTCAATTCTCTCTTTTTTTCTAACTCCCCTAATACGAAGAAAAATTTTATCCTTTTAATTTTCACATAATTAACAAGAATATGATTATTTTTTTCCCTACGATGACCAAGGACGTTATCCCTTTCTCTTCATTTTCGTCGCGTTAATGAGGATAATTGGTAGTTTGTTTCTTTTCTTCCAAGGATAAATAAAGGTATTGTTCATTCTAGTCATTTTTCGTAGAATAGCATTTATTCATTAACTTATCCTAGCATAAACATTGATATAACCTATCTATTACTTTCCTTAATGTATTATTTACCCTCATTCTCTCTCTAAAATGAACTAATATAACATTTACGCGTATTTACTACATAGTTTATCTATCATTTTTTCTTAACATGAGCATAGACTATAATTATCCATCCTTAAACTGAGGATGTAATCTTACTATCCTCTACAAGTCATGAAAACTCATGAAAGCCCATCCACCACCTACTCTTAAATTTTTGAATAAAATACAATCACATCTCATGAAACAATTTTTCACTCTAAATTACCAATAGTTTTTCGATAAATCACCCTGATGAATGACAGGAAGCCAAGCTCCGTGGAAAAGTAAATTTAATGTAGTTATAATTTTCAGCTTTTGTGATCAACTTGGTGTGGAAACTGAACTGATGCAAAATGTTCCCTTTTAAACTCACCAAAGAGGGATAATAAATAAGATACTATTTCATCAATTTGTATTTCTTTACACAACTGTTATCTCATTCACTTAAAATGAAATTGCAACAATGATATCTCTATGGCTTTATGCACTTAATTCATCCAGCAATAACGTGATTTTTATTTAACACAATAAATAAATAGATATGAAATGCTAAAATAGACTGCCCTTTCATTCTAAATGTGCTTGAAATTGTCTTTAACTTTTCTAAAGTGCACAACAGATTTAAAATCTTGTGTCAAGCATATCCTCAAAAGTTAAGTACAACTCACCCATTCCCTGAGGATAAATGGAGGATTTTGCTAATTTGTACTGCCTTTCTGAGACATCAGGGAATGAGAAATACTAGCTATAAAGAGAATCCTCCACCAAGATTATCTTACTGCTTGACAAATGTACTTGTACCCCATCTGAATATCTAAAAATATTTTTCCCCAATAAAAGTATTGGTTTTACAAGATATAAAAAATAATAACACTATAGACATAAAAACTAACAATTAACAGCACAATCATCTACACACTACTAGAAATGGATGATTGTATCAGTGCCTTGAGATCTTCCATACGATCAGTTCTTATTGCTTCCCTTATGCTGGAGAAGAAGTTCAACCAATGCTGCATATTATGCCTGTGAATGGAGGGAATGCATCAATTGAGAATTATTGATAATCAGTATGCAATTATGAATCTAAAATCACATTTTTGATAATCTTGATCCTTAAATCTAAATCTTCTCTGTGTATAGAAACTTTGCCACCATTACCTGGGCACTGTTAAGTTTACTTATTCTGGGATAAAACTGAAAGGAAGCTACTGAATCTTTTCCTAATTATGCCCTATTAAATATCTTCACTGTAATATTTCCTTCTGCTAAAGTAGGTATACATTTTAACATCAGTGCAATGATTTGCACTCCATGTTTCCAACATCAGAGGATAATTATAAGAGTTTACAGAACAAAGTATGATAAGTGAGAGTCAATTGATGAAATTGAAGCAGAACAATGATTGTTGTGGTTAGTGATTGCCGCACAATCGTCGCCAAGGACACTGCATGTGGCTATTATTTCAAAACCTGACATTTTGTCCAGAAATCATGTCTGTTACACAAGCTAGTGATTTTCATGAATTACTGGGTAACTCATACCAATACATCTCATGATGATATCCAGATGGATCAAGTATTAACACACTTCATCCATGATCTGACTCTTGTCCACTTCACATTTTTATGCGGAACGTGAGCTTTAATATCTCAAGACTTGGTGCCTTTAAGAGCATGCTGCTGATGTTGTTACAATGATCAAAAGCTGCCAAAGGCCAAGATACATTCATCTATATCATATGAAAAATTCATCTAAATCAAAATTTTTCAGGTTTTCCAGTTTGTTTACGATTGCTTTACAGCTGGAAGTTTTAAACTCGTGGGGCATCAAGTCTTGAATATCCTCAACGCAAATGTGATGACTGGTTAGACTGCTGGATTTTATTTGTGTGACCTAGATAGATCTGGAAGTTTTGTTCAGTACTTAGGTACTGAGAAAGGAATATGAAGTTTATAACTAGCTTTTACAGAACAGCAAAAATTGTCAGGATAGATACTGTTAAAGATCAATAAAAACATCTACCTTTTTCACTCCTTGCACTGGATATTTCATCATTTTCAGTCTATCATTGAAGCCTAAGCATTAAATATTGGTAGCATTGCACATATTGCTTTGCATAAAAGTGCCATGAATGTGTAAGTATATCATTAGCATCATTTCCTTTAGAACAAATAAGAAGAATGACATAAGTAATCCTATAAATAAACTGTCATTTGTTCACACACTAAATGAAGAGTAAAGAAAGAGACAATGAAGGAAGCATGAGATTATACAGAAGCCTGAAGATATCTTCCAGATAGTTTAGATACTGAAATACAATAAATGAAAAACCAACGTACATCATCAGCAAGACTGGTGCAAGCAGTTCATTAACATTTATCAGGTGATGAATGTAAGCTCGACTAAAATTCTTGCATGTATAACAATCACATCCCTCAACCAGTGGCTTCATCAGAGACATATTACTGAAAGAAAAATCTTTGATTAAAAAACTGACCTTCAACTTATCAGCATTACATATTAACCTGTATCTTTCATGATGTCTTAATATAGAATATGAATCAAATGAGGTATTCACATACTTTTTATCTTTTAATGATATTTCATATGGGTTTGTTTGATGTTCCTCTTCAAATGGATTATTTTCCTTGTCATCCTTCTTATCATTCTCCTCAACCTGTGGTTTTGGGGTATCTCCAGATACCTTTAATTTCTTGTTCTGGTGTTCTAAAACTTCTTTTCTGAGGCATGTTCCATCAGTCTCTTTCCTGCAAAGTATCCATTAATGCCTTTGTTTAAAAAGAATATGCATGGCATTCATCTTCATGTCATTCTTATTTTCTATCTATAATATGACTTCCAAACTCAATGCTACAATTGCAGAATATGTAAGTCTAAACATTAAGCAAAGAATTTATGCAAATGAGATCACTGAATACACAGCTTCTTTTCAATACCTGAGAACAGCAAAAATATGAGGCAGTAACTTTAACTAGACAGCAATCATCTGCATACAGGTAGTTTTTCTTGCAATGGAGAAGATTTGTTGAGAAACAACAGGTAAAGTTCTTTAGAAACTCTTTAAAGCATCACCGCTGGGTCTTCAACACTTAGAAGATGTAGGATAGTCAGCAGTCAAATATCTAGGAAGATTTATATCCATTATCCTGATATGAATGATGGAGAGATAGTGAAACAATAAAGACAGAAGATATGTTGCATTTAAGCATATGCTAATCAATAAAGGAGTCTTGGGATAACCATAAACAGATAACTTGATGGTCCTAAACACAGCAATGATGACATACAAGACAATGAGCACTTCATCACAAAACACACAGGTAAATAAACATTTTCTCAAAAATACAAAGTTATAGTCTTCATTTTAAAGTATCCAGATAGTACTTTCTAAGTGAAATCACAGGTGAGTGCAATATTTGCATGATGCTAGAAAAAAAAACACAAGAAATTAAAATTCTTCTGGTCCTATGCAAACCAGTTATAAAGAGTACGACAGAAAAGGAGAATGAAGGAATAAAGATTCACCACAGTTGAAATGAAGAAGGGCGCGTGAAAGAAGGCGAACCTCACAGATAATCAACATGAACGAAAAATGTGTAAAATATAGTCTTAAATATGAAAGTAGAAAATATGGTGAATATGAGTAAAAGAGAGGCAAATATGGATCTCATGACAAGGATGAATAAAAAGCTGAGGGTGAATAAATGCTATTTGGAAAAGATATGAACAGAAGTCTATGAAAAGAAAGGGTGTATTTGATAAGTCCAGCACCACTTTTTCCAAGCACAAGTCCCTAAGCAATGTTTTCAATTTCAAGAGCACTGTGCATACAGACTAAATCTAGTTTAGGTGGTATATCTACCTCTCTTACCCTAGTGACTTCTCTTATAGGTTGACGCAAAATTCTCTCCTGTCTGCATTCTAGGAACATGAACCTCCACATTTTCATCCCCACATAGATCTGAATATCCCTGAAGTGTCTGTCGGCTGTTCTTACCATTATAAGGAAGTGAATTAGTAAAAAAGAGAAATGAATACATACCTGCTTAAATCAAAAGGGAAAGTGAGAGCTCCTCTTCTTTCTGTTACAAGAAATGGAAATGTGGAATCAAAAAGGTCCACTCCAAGTTCAGCTAACTTGAGGACAGTAAGTGGATTCCACATCCCAGCTGCCTGCCTTGGTAGTTCTTGAGGAAGGGGTTCCTAAGTATAATGAAAAACTGAACTTAAAAACAATCAAAAAACAAAAACAAATCAGAAAATTATCTAAAGAGAATGCCTGAGGGTAGTTCATACGTACATTACAATAAAAATCATAACCAAAAATGGATATGATACCATGCAAGTAAATGAATAACTTTTGCTATGCTTGCAACTAATAAATTTCTTTCCTTTTCTTTTATATATGATTGCCTTTCCCATCTCAGCAAGGTAAAATCAGGAACTGAGACCTTGAAGATAAATCCTCACTTAACTCCTTGTTTTGATTCTTTGAGAGAATGATAATACAGCACCTTTTCCTGCCACTCTTAGTTGCCTTTTCTGGTGCACTGAAGATAATTTATATTAGTATTATTCTTTTCCACTGTCGCTTGGAATAACTTAACATTTACCCATATAAAATGAAGCTCCCCATACGTTAAGTTAGAAGAAAGACAATCTATCTATTATCTATATCTTTAATTCCTGTTCCCTCCAGGAACTTCCATCAAGGGGATGGCCATGGCAAAAGAATCTCCACTTATCTCTGTCCTTACATCCCTCCCTTGCATACACCTTTCCACTCATTCTTCCCCCATTTCCCTCCCCCTGGAACTCTTTCAGTAGTATATCTCATATAAATCACTTAGTTATGAACACTCAAATACTAGAATAAAAATAAAGAACATCACAACTACAACTGCTTTAAAAACAGATAAATAACTCAAATAACCTTTCTTTTGGTGCTGTTACTGAGAATGACTTTAGGAAACCACACTTTGCAGACATACTGAAACCCAATCTTACAGACTCCAAAAGACTCATGCAAAAGGTAAAATGAGAAAAATATGAAAGAATATAATACAAGGTTAGTTTGGATTTTGGAATAAACCCCAAAAAATAATGTTTTAGGCCATGTTGCATTTTATGTTTGCCAGTGAGACTTGGTATGAATAATAGTTTGTGATTTCAGTATATTAGACATGAAAGCCAGAGACTTGATGCAGCAAATGAGACTGTTGTTTGTCTTTCCCTGACAGTACCTCACAAATGTAGGAATGGTAATAGAATATAAGGAAAAAATGCAAAAAAATGAAAGCACCTTATATCAAACTCAAAGATTAAAAAGAAAACGTGTCATACCTTCCATCGTGTGGAAACCAGCACATACAGTACTCACATTTTTTCAGACATGGCTTAAGTTTTTTACATCATGAAGAGAAAATAAGGAAAACATAGATGCTGCATCAGTGGGTCACAACAGTAACAACATCACAGACGTCCATTGAAAACTGTGAACTCTTAATCAAAATTGGACTTAAAAAGGAGAAAACCTGAAATGCCTGAAGTATCAAGAACTATACTCAAATTCCCAGATGAAATTTATAAGGAGAAACTGAAAGCATAAGAGCAAGCAAGAATGATCAATTTTCTCAGAGCAACACAGTATAAGGCCTCTTCACTCTGCTAACACCCTCTATAAAAATAATCTCTGTAAGACTGAAATTCTCTTGCTCAACTTACCAATGATGCCTTGACAAGGTTATGTAAAAGTTTAGGTTCAAGTTTCTCAGCTGCTGGACCATTGTTGTGAAGGCCAAGAAGCATGTAACCTGAAATGAGAGAGTTGTCTACCATTCCCTCTGTCAGGGATTTTGACCAGTTTGCTCGGTCTCTTTCACTATGGCCTCCTAAAAGAGGAACAAACAATGCTGAGCCCTGTAGTCCCTGCAATTCAGAAGAGACCTTGAGTTAATATTTCTAATCTGTAATAAGAAAAAAAAATCTTCAACATGATAAGGTAGAAAATCTGTTTGATAGATATATTCTTGCTGTTGAAAGTATAACGAAAGATAAGACAGGAAAGCAGTTTGCCCTACAATTTAAGGAGAATTCTTTGGACAACAATAACAAGTGGAATTTTAAGAAACTGATAAGCTCAAGGGCTGAACCAATCATGGAATAATGGCTAGGATACATTGCACTTATGTTATTACTCCTGTTAATTTACTTAAACAATGTAGTAATCAGCTTGAAGGGTGTTTATCCCTAGTTTAATATGAAGTAGGTTTGGTAGGAGTTACAGCAAAGTTTCCCTCACTTCTATAATAAGCTGAATTAACTAAACAATACAAAGAGTGAAATCACAGACAAGATGTATAACAACGCTAATTTGACTGCAAATTTAAGCACAATGATCAAGAAATAATCTCCTTTAGAATTGCATCTATCATAAGGAACACCACAGGTTACTGTAAAAAATATGGCTAACTAATCTAAATGCTACCATTACACAAAATCATAAATCTGCAGAAATGAGTGTGAATGGTTGAAAAAATGGTAACAAAAATATAAGTGACTGAGCTAAAAAAAAAAAGTGAATGGTTGACATTTTTTAATAAAAATGTAAATGATTAAGACTAAAAAGTAAAAGTTTGAATGAAAAAATGGTAACAAAAATATAAGAGACTGATCCTAAGAGCTAAGACAAATCTATGGGAAACTATGCTTGCAGACATGGTGGCTATAATACTGATGCACAGAAAATTAGTCAAGATAGAAGTTTCAATGTGTACTTATTTGGAAGTTTCTCATTATTTTCCACTGAAACACAAGTCTTCCTAGTATTTCCGACTGACTGCTCTCACATCTCTGGGAAAATCCACCCTCAGTATAAAGAAAAGTAAAAAGTTGAGGAAATATGAGAATATTAACATGAGAAGAACAAGAAATAATATCATAACAGTACCTGGGAGTTCTTATGAAGATTTACACACTGGCTGATAAATGCTGTGGACTTTGATAATGATTTTGATACTCTCTTCTTAGATGAATTACCGTCTGTATCTGCATCACTCAAGGCCTCATACCAGTCAGGCTGCATGGCTTCTACTAGTTCAATGTATCTGTAAATAATATGACACTCAAAATATCTGAAAAGTCGAAACATCACTACACTTATCATTTCTATTTTGTAATTCTGTAGCACTGTAATACAGAAACATCTAAACTGAGGTGATTCGCACTACAAGACATACTAATTGCTTAACTTGCATTTACCAGGAAAACTAACAATTTCATTTATGGCCAACTAACACTATCAGTGTAGGTATACTAACCATGTATCCAGCCGGGTCACTCTATCAGTGTCAATATATGGATAAAAGTCTAAAGAGTTCTTTCGTATGTACGTGACCTTTCACTTGAGGTTGGCGCCCCGAAATCCAGAATATTCTGAAAACTGGCTATTTTGGGGTTAAGGTCCAGTGGCCAAAAACATATCAAATATGCTTAACAACTATATCACATGGTAAAAAGAATTCTGGTCAAGCCCAGCAACCAAAAATATGTTGAATCAAAAGTAAAAGCTAAGGAATCAACACTGAAAGGTTTACAAATTGATTCAATTTTGGCTAAACAATAGTGATACAACATTGTGTCTACTATATTGATAGAATTTTGTCAACAGTTTATAAGTTTTGTTCAGTATAACACTATCATGAGTGTTGAAGAACATCAACATGACAATAATTAATCTTGTTCAGTACAGCCTCAATTCCAGTTCATCTAATCTCTCCACTACTACACTCATCTCCGACTTTTGTATCCCTGCAGATTTATGTACCTACCTTGACTCAATCTTCATCTTTGCTCTTACTATACAATGATCCAAATTCAGCTACATTCCCCTTACTACCTCTACATCTTGCACTTACTTTCTTCCTGATTCTCTCATCCATTACATGATTTATTACTGCCTTCTGCTTGCTAAATCATTCATTTCTTTTCCATACATTTTGAATCTATGCATTGGCAAATATCAAAATAGGTATCTTCTAGGATTACACCTCCCTCAGTACAGATAACTATTAGAAAGTCAACATCTGCATCTATAGCTGGTGTACTTCCACTCTCTCATCCCATCCTTTTGTATTCAAGGACCCCAGCATTTTCTTTTTTGCCCCATCCTCAGAATTCTTTATATGAATAAATGCTTCTAGAATTTTTAACATCTCACCCTTACCTATTTTAGTTTGTCTACTTACAGGATCAAATGCATAACAAATATATGTCTGTTCTTACAATCTTTCAGTCTCCCAAAGACAAATCTACAATTTACAAAATGAAATATAGAGAGAATTATGGAACAGAAAAAGAAAAGACATGGGAGAGTATTTAAGAATTTTTGAGAAAGTGAAAAACCTGTCTTCTGAAATATGCTAGGTCATAGTTATTGGGAAAGACATGAGAACGTGGAGAGTTCCAGAGCTTCAACATGTAGAGAAAGAAGCAGGTATCAAAATGGCCCACCCCTGAGTAGCTGATGGCCACACACTGGTCATCCACTCTCCCTCTTTCCCCATTTTCTCCCACAGAAGCACTATTTCTGAGCCAGTGTTTTCGTGTGGTCTGTCAGTGGCTTGACAAGTTTGTAAGAGAAATATGTTGTCCTTTTTATTAAAGACTTCCTTCTCAACAAAGGTGTCATGAAAAAGATCTGATGTTATATTACTTACTTCTCTACAGTTAGGATTTGCCTGCCACCGTAAGTCCATGTGGATATACCTCTCTTATCATTATAGCCACTTGGTGTTGCTTTCGATGCATCTTGAACAGTGACACCAACACCATGACCCTAAGCAAATAAAAGCCGATGATCACAAAAATCATTCCAAGGACCAAAGTTATAAGATTTTAGTTTCAAAATGAAAATCTGAGGATACAATAAAAGATAGAACTGAAGGGAAAAACAAATCTGAAATAATACCTTTCAAATAACAACAATGATTATTATCTATAGCAATTGAAATATGATCTATGACATATGTTTATATAATGGATCAAAATTATTATCAAATATGGGAAATCAATAATAGTATAAAGATTATATGTACAAATTTTTCCGAAGTGTAGTTACCACCTATTTGTAGAGCAGAGGGATGGAGTTCTATGCTCCTGGTGTACCATCTCTTTAACATACTTTGCATCATACAATCTTTTACCCTTTTGCATATGGTATGCATTATTTTCATTCACAATTCCAAAACTGTGTATGCATGTAAGTCTATATGCTAAGGTGTGTTTCCATCCATGTTCATGTATGTGTACATATATTATGGATCTGAACAAGTCTGTTATCCCTACTATAATGTTATGCACTTATTAAAAGATAATTGCCTTGTACTTGTCTTTGACCTTGTACACAACACTAGTTGCTACTTTCATTTATATTCTTCCACATATCTACATTTTGCCACATTCTATCTTCCTTTTGATGTTATTCTCTACTACCCAGTCTAGCAACTGGACTACCTTGTTCTCTCATTCCGCTGCCCATCTATCTCTAACGTCCATGAAGTCCAGAGGACTTTTCTCAAACACCTAATATTCAGTCACCTAGTTTGTCTTATTAATGGCAAAGAAATTATCAATACTTCTTGTGTTTTGCAAAAGGCAATCCACAAATACTGACAACATTCTTACTATATTCACAAGTGGAAGGGTGAACCATGTAGACCCTCCTTTCATCAATTCAGTGAAGCATATTTCTTCCATTCTTGCTTTCCTTGACACATACATATCACTTCACTTTCTCTTTCCACACTATCCTTTATTATCCCTGGCAGATATTTCCTTTTATCTCATTCACATGGACTGATTTTATAAACCTTCCCAAATCAATAATTTCTACATGTCTATACCACATACGCACAGCCTTTTATCCTTATTTTTCAGATTATTCCTTTCCCTTCAATCTTCTTGTTCCTAGCTCAGATCCTATTCATCTGAAATTAAGCTCATCTACCATTAGCGTAGCCCTATAAAGAAACCTTATATTCCCTACTCATGTTACACTAAAATGTATCAAAATCGGGTGTACCACAACCAACAGCATTCTCCACACTTATATGGATTTTTTTTTCATGTTCTGTAACTTTTCAATTTCTAGAATACTGTTGACCATTCAACACATTTCAAACATGCTATACTGTACACTATTCCATTTCGAATGCTTACTTGAAGGGCAGAGAAGTGTGTGACACCTTTTTTAAATTTCTGCAGGACTTCTATGTGGTCACAAAAATGCTGAGCAGGAATGCAAAGAGGGGCAGTTTTCTCAACCACATGATGAAGAGCATCCTGCAAAATTATATTATGAAATATTTTATGCTATCAAAGGAGCTGTGCAGATCAAAAGGTTATACCTGCATTATGACAATATGTGAAAAGCAAATCACTACCTCTTGTTTTCAGGCAGGTTTGTACTGGACAAAGGAATGCCATGGTATTCAAAATACTGTCCACCAACTAAAATGCAACAGACCTCAGGAATGCATGGGCCAGAAGGTGACAGCCCTCTTCCCTACAGTTTATGCACAAAATAACCAAATGCATCCATATATCTATCAAAAGAGAAGTGGAAGTCATGAGGTAAGACTAAGTCCATTAAACCCAAATAATATCAAAGTACAAAATGATCCCCTTGTTCTTTATGAATCTATCCCTGTATTGCTTAAAGTTGATACCTTGTTACAAAAATGATAGTCTGAAAACCATTTCACATGAATGTAACAATATTTTTTACGTACCACCTATGAACAAAGGAACATTTTTAATAAAATGACATAACAAATATCAAATGTTCCAGTTTCATAACAACAGAATGTTAATACATACAGCAGTTACATTTCAGAATGCCTACATTATCACATTAAGTCTAATAATCCTATAAATTTTCTTGTGGTTTTCATTTTTAAAGATGTACTGACTCGGATAAAATAGATTCCATATTTTCTATCCCTCATCTTTAAAAAATCTATGTTACCTTGAATTGAAAATATCAAACACATAAACTCATGTCAGGTATATGGCCTGTTTCAATATTATTCATCCCAGTGCTTTATTACATGTAGCATCGTTTGCATACTGCAGTAAAATGGCCGATCATATCATGGTGGCTGTCAGAGTGTTGTGATAAAGAATGACATTCTCTGATTATAACCCTTTAAAACTTAAATCTTTATCAAAACCTGCATTCCTATATATAAAATGTTCATACCATCACTTAACAGTCACAAATTCTTCTCATGAAAGTAAATCACACAATTCATTTTTAAAAACCTTTTCTTAATATACCATTACATCATATGCTGCAACTTATTCCATGACTTTTCTAACTATATTTACTTTTGTTAATTGTGTAAAGTACATATACCTTCTAACCTGAGTAAGGTGAGGAGCACTGCCACCCAAGGTAGATATCAGCGAGAGAGGGGTTTCATACACAGTATCAAGCTGACTACGGAGGCCTGTAAGCCTACCAAGACGGCCACCTTCTTTACTGACATGCTCAACAATAAATTTCATGACCAGATGGAGACCAAGTCCTAAACCTGAAGAGGAAAGAGAAAAGTGAAAATTTACATTCATATACAGCTGTTGACTGGATTTCATTTTTCATAGTGTTATAAAAATACACCACATACTGCATACTTATGTCCCTCAGCAGCATGGTCTATTATGTTTGAATTATATCAAATACAAGGAGTGAAACCCTGCAGAATCTCAGTGATCTTAAGTGTTCAATCTTGACTTTTCATGCTTTCTGATATTCAAACACTATCATACCTTAAAAAGTGTAATGGATGCTACTATTTTTACATTCACTAACCTAATGAATATGAAGAACAGACAAGTTATCTGATAATTAAATTCCAACCTCTTGATAGGCTGAAGACAACAAAAATGGATAAAATTCCTATGAACTAGACTACAGGAGGAAAGAATATTCGACCTCACAATCCTGCCTTTCATAGTCACTTTCTGCAACATGGAGAAGATACATGGCTAGCACTGTACCTATAACACTAAAAAGTAAGATGAATCTTGACTGCTAGGAGATGTTTGATGAGGTTTTCAAGGGTTATGTTGATTTCTACAGAATTATACACTTTTTACTTAATATCACATTATTACATTAATATCACATTATTGGAACAGAGGTATACTAAGTTTGATGTGATCATTGTCGTTACTGTTATCAAACTGTTTACGCAAATTGAGAACGCCCTGCCGCCTAGCTGGGGACGCTGACTAATCATTTAAAACAAGGGATGTAAGAACTGTATGATATTCTCCCCCAACACCCCTAAATATTCTTAATTTACAAACTGCTTAACTGTATATAAAGTTCTTACGGGTTTCCTGGTTAAAAGTTAGATGATTCCGGTTACGGATAGGTTGCTTTGTTGACAGCGTAACACATGGAATATTGTTGTCGATAGCATAAAGATAAGTTAGATGGATTTATTCACCACTAGTTGTAAAATATATCATATTAAGGTTAAAAATTTCAAAAAATTATCTAGAAATTTTTAGAATAATATAATACATATATGATTTATTCCTGTTTAACTTTTATTGAGCAAAACACAAGAAAATTTAATTGTGCAATGCAATAAATCTAATTATCTAGTGATTGCATCACATTGTAAACAAATCGTTTTTGGGTAACTCGGATTTAAAGCCACAATAATCCGGATTTATCCTGCATTGAGGTAGAATAGGAAATACAAATGATAGTGGGCTGTGCATGGAGTGAGAACGTGTTATATCCTTCATTTATTCTGGGCACCCGAGGAAGAGGCTATAAGAAGCTGGTTTTTACAGAAAAACAGCTCAAGAGAGATGTTATGGGTGGAACAAGAAGTTTGATCCTTTCCTTTTATTTCATACTTTGCCTTACGGTTAGTTTAATTTATTGTGTACATTTAAAATAATGCTTATCATATAGATGTTAACATAAAATCCTTAACTCTGTTGAATCTTTTTTCACTTGTTTTCGGGCCTATGTCTATCTAGAAAACATACAGGACATAACTTTTAAAAAAAATCATTCAGTCTATTTCAGAATCAATTAATATATCATCAATACAAGAAACCAACGTATTTTCTAATTATATTTGGTCGATCCTTTAGCGCCGTTGATAGTTATGTATATAAAATTTATATTATTAATCACATATTAAGCAGATTTAATTCTTTTTATACATAAATATTTCCACCATGAAATGACACTGATCTAGTTTATTATTGCATTTAATGCGAGCAAAACATTTTTGACAATGGTAGTGCTTGTTGTGTGTGGTGTGGTGGAGCACCTCGAGGATTAGTAGCCGACCTGACCCCTATTCCTCCCGACCCGCCTCCCTCCGTCCCATGGGAGTCTGGAGGGATAGACGTCCTTTGACCTGGAATGATTTCAGGGAAGATGAAACTACGGCTACCAGGTGGGAAGAGGCCACTGAGTGACGTCCGTCTTTCTTAAAAAGTCATACAGGGACGTATGTATAATTATTTGTTGTTTTTTCCTTAGACGATTAGGTTAAATTTAGCTACAGATTTTTATACAAATGTCATATATCGTTGACATGGCAGTGCAAGTATGTATATTTATGTTCACACTCCACCCACCAACGGCCCCCACACATTGCCCTGTTCTCTCCTGCCTAGAAAGGGCAAAAATGGGCACAACTCTCTCCCGTGTCAGTGAGTAGGTCTCACACTAACTACCCATTTCCACATTTCACTTTCCAGCCTCACCAGAGTAGGTCGTACCAAAGATCGTTAGTGAGTAGAGAGTAGACTCTAATAATGTTTCCTGTATAGTTTGTCATGGGAGTCTTTTTAAAGGTCTGATTATAGCTTTAATTAATGCAGTGACAATTGGGGTAGTTATCGTTGATGGAGCCTTGTTAGATTAGGATAGTCTGATGGTGAAAGTGAAGGGAAAAGGTAGAGGATGAGATATCATTAAGACGAGTCTGTGAGTGTGATTATGATAATCGAATAATAACCAATGCTTTATTATTCACATGAAAATGAAACTAGGCTCGGCTGAAGGGGGTTGGACGAGAGGAGGTTAGTCTTGTGGGTAACGATGAGGAACGGGTGTAGGAGAATCATAACGAGACGTTTGGTTTGAGACAAGTTTTACTGAGGGTCGAGTTAAGTGTACTGCTGTAGACGTGAACCCATAAAAGGAGGCGAGGATCCATGTGTCTGTCGTGGCTTCACACACACAGCACTACGAATGAAGCGGGGTTCATTTATATTCGAGGAAGAGTGACCACAGGAAAACCTTGTTGAGGAAAGTTGCATCAGAAGTGTGGCTAAGTCATGAGGCACTTCCCGTCTACATCTCACCTACTCTCACCATCATTTACATTAGCGAGTCGAGATGTCGGTATTTCAGGAAGTCTAGCTAGGCTACGCCACCATCCGCTTGCCCTAAATATTCCTGTGCGAGATAGGCTGCCATGTTTTTCTCTTTTCTTTACCTAGCCCGTGTGTCCCACAGATCGGGAAGATAATTCTTCTTTGTGTGAATTAATTCGCTGGGGATTGAAGCTGGATATTTCCATTGGCTTCGTTGATTGAGATTGTTATCTTACCGTGTGATTCAAGTCTCCCGCCTCTTGACGTCACATTTGACCCACATTCGGTGGTTCCTCAAGGACGAATCAGGTGCCGCATCTTTCCTTACGTGAGGAGATGCCTACTTTCACAGCATTTCCATTTTACTGAAGGACAATGCGTAACAAGTGAGATAACTTGAGCACCGTAAGAAGTAACATACTTCTCGGAAATTAGTGATAGTATATCTGACATCATAAGGATGCGATGGTAGCCTAAGAGGCCGTATGAATTAATGGTGGAAAGATGGAGTATCCGCTGGTGTTTGGCATGGAGTGGTGTAGCGGTACTTGGGGGCGGTCCGTCCAGAGGCAGCGCGGGAAAGTGTGTATATGTGTATGTTCCTGTCTTCTTCTAACCGGTTTCTAGGCTCTCTAGACGGTAGAAGTCTCTTACTGCTACTCCCAATATCTACTCGTGTCATTAACATACAAAACGAACGGTTGCAGAGCTGCTAAATCAGAGTGTACGTCATGTGCATGCATTTGATACTCTAAACTGCTAAGGTCTGATACTTCCCATGGCTAATTGTCGTAGGAAACGTGGTGGAGTGAGCAAACTCGAGCTGCTTGTGAGGTCAATAACACCAGCTAAGTGTATCCAGCAGTCAGTAGCGCTTCGGCAGTGAGCGAGGGAGGGTGTGCTCAGTCCCTGGTGCTATTCATTCATCAGTAAAAAAAAAAAAAAAAAAACAGCTGAACAACATGAAGTCAATGTATAACCCCTGAAGCATATAGTAAGAAACAACCAGATAAATCCAGGGCGTTTGATATCGGCGATTCATCCACGAAGTCTGAGAGAGAATCGCATCTTATGATAATCTTTTTGACCTAATTACGGGAGCATTTGAATCCCCCATGAAGAGGTCTAGGCCATTCCGCTAGCGACCCCGGAGACAGTTGTCGTGGTTGACCTACAATATCTGGGGACAGATTGCCGCATATGTTGGCCCCAACGTATGCTGCCCAGCGCTGGCCTCCACAACAAGCGGTGAGTAACTGCACTCGTATAGTTTTTGCTGGTGAGCGGTCGTCTGACACGAGACGTGTGTATATTCTAGTCTGGTTCTGATGGTCTTGATCCTCGGCAGTTTTAAGAGTGGTTCGATGGTTTGCCACGGCGCTGAAGGTCTGATAAGCAGTCTTGACCTGAAACGAGAAACACGGAACTGGTGTGTGTCTCTCTCGTTCAAGTCATACGTCTTGATTTTTTTTTCTTTCTTTCCCCGTGTGGATGTCTTGAGAGCGACTTGACCAAAATGGCCTCGGGCGGGATTTTTCGAGGTATTGCGGGCGCTACCGCTGGGGTCGAATGGTTGTGACGTGTATACGTAACGGTCGTGACGTGTTGGTTTGTTCAGTGTGCCGGGCTTGTTACATGTGACGCAGCTTGTGGCCCATCTCTGTCCAGGCTCCTCCGGTGAACGTCTATATGCCCAAGGCTCCTGTCTTGTGTTGGGTTCTCGACAGCTTGGCCGGATGCATGTTGGCTTAACCACACGAACATAATGGATCATATCGCTCCAGCGGTGCGAGCTTCAGACATTTCTGAACGTAGAATACACTCGTAAAGAAATATTTTTGTGTGTGAGCGTATAAGGTTGCGATATCGTAACACACCAACAGCTTGTGTTATTTTGGCAGACGTAATCGACTTCTAACCTAAACTAGCCTATCCAAACCTTACCTAATTCTAAACTACCCTGTCCACCAGATCTAATCATTAAACAGCCCTGGCTATTCCCAACCGAATATTAGATAACCAGGATGTTATTAAAAGTACCAAGTCGTCGTGTTGAACGCTGAACTGATTTGCTATCCAGACCTGATGTAAACAAGCGAAAAACACTAGTTCATTATATATGTGCACTTTTCTATTTCTTACAACTCTGTTGACAGCGAATTTTACAGTGGAGTAATCCTGTCTTGGTTTAAGTACTTCAGTTCCTTCCTCCTCATGGTAGATGGTTTATTCTATTACTTAGGGTTTATTACATTTTTGGACATAATCAGTACGTTGTCCATGTTTTGATAACTTCTGACGCTTCATACTACATATAAGTCATTACTTTTCATATATATATGAAGCTAAACAAATGCATATGATCTAGTTAATGAAAAAACAAAGCCTGTATTAACTTGAACACTTCCTACATAAAAGCACTTAGCCTCCTACTTTCATTCGTGTCTAGCGTACAACAGTGTCCGTTTTCTATATCCACCCATTTTTTCTCGTTAAGTTGCCACACGATTATGTGCCCTGAGATACATATATGAATAACTTCATATGTAGAGACGATGGACCATCGGCTTGGGCCCAGTAGTCCTGACCCTAAGTCTCATTAACTCTGCGTGTGTCTTCATACAAGTTGTGTTTCTCCAAGTAGGAATACTCGACTGTTTGTGTCAGCATCCTGTCTACCTTAAACACATCCCACCTTCTCACCTGTCGTGTATATATATATATATTTTGAAAATCTAAAACTTGTGTGTAGATGTTCCTCTCCTTCACCATGGCGTACCCAAGTCGTCAGTCATATGGCACGTCCTGGAGTTACCCACACCCATCCATAAATCAACATTGCTCTCCTCTTACTATCCTGTTGTGCTCTTTGATTCTTTTCCGCTGTTGTCTTATCACCTGTTGTACTCTTTGATTCTTTTCCGCTCTGCTCTTACCATCCTGCTGTACTCTTTGATTCTTTTCCTTTGATCCCAGGCAGGAGTCATCTAACCACCCCTGCAGCCTAGTGATCACCCCAGCAGCCTAGTCGTGGTCAGAGCATCCTAACGCATCCTAATTTAGCTCAGTCTGCCACTCATAATCCTGTATAGAAACATTTATTATTATTATTATTATTATTATTATTATTATTATTATTGGGTCGAGTTTGTTTCATTCCCAGTCTTGCACAAGCTGTTTTCTTTTGACATTCATTCTTGTTATTCTTGCGTCCCAGCCGTTGATATTCAACAAAACTCCAGTATATCACATTTCCGTCCGGATCTGGTAGCAGTATGTTGTGTATTTCCGTCCTCGCAGTTGTCGCAAGACATAGCCTTTTTCTCCCAATCGAACGAATTCTCTCAAGATTCGTTAATTGTCTATTTTTTTAACCATGAGTTTTGGTTGTTTGTTGACTTCTCTGATGCAGAAATGTTGTTCGTGAGTCAAAATGTCGTTCTTCTGATACGTTGCCAAATCTGGTTGGTTATGGTTTGAGTGGTGCATGTACCTGTGTCGTTAGGCGCATGGTTCTCAGCCATCGTGCATGCTAATGGCTTGTTTAAGTACGTGTTGCCGTCTTGGTTCCAATGCACGGTCGTGGATATTGATTTATGTATTTCGTCACATGTTTTACTTGTGACATTACAGTTCTTGTGAACGAAACGAGAGTATAACAATGTAACTCCTTGTTTTGATTTGTGTTAATGTCTCTCTTCTGAGAGGCATGCTATCCAGCGATGGTGTGAGATAAGACACAGTAACGACAGATAATGGTTGTTACTGTGTGTGTGTGTGTGTGTGTGTGTGTGTGTGGTTAGAAACTACCCTGTTTCTTACTCTAGGTTGAACTGCCTCGTCAGGTTAGCGTGAAGGCTGATTACTGATCGCTCTACTGACTTGGGAAACTTTTCATAATTATTCACATAATTATTCACTGAGCTGCTCTGCTAGTTTGAGACTTCAGAATTATTCACTAACCCGTTATGTTAGTTGAAGAGACACACCATGATTATTCACTGCTGTATTAGTGATGGAAAGGAGTCATAATTATTCACTGTATGCTCTGTTAGCGAAGGAGACGCTTCGTAAATCATTCACTGTCTGCTCTGAGAGAGAGAGAGAGAGAGAGAGAGAGAGAGAGAGAGAGAGAGAGAGAGAGAGAGAGAGAGAGAGGGCGTTCATTGCCCTTTCGTAAGGACATGAGTAGTTAGGGCACCGGTCGAATGGGTGATATTTAGTTCACATAGACATTAACCCTAAAAAGAATTTACATTATGAAAACAGTCGATGAAGTTGTCATATCCTGTAATGGTGGGTTTTCCCATAGATCCCATAATATAAAGACAAACATATAGCGAGAGAAGTATTTAGAAAAGATTAAGTAATGCTAAGACCCAAGTGGTAGAATGACAAATTTTTTTCAAAAATTGGACTTCTTTGATATATATATATATATATATATATATATATATATATATATATATATATATATATATATATATATATATATATAGTGAATTGGAACGATGTGGTATGCCGGGGTCGACGTGCTGTCAATGGACTGAACCAAGGAATGTGAAACGTCTGGAGTAAACCATGGAAAGGTCTGTGGGGCCTGGATGTGGATAGGGAATTGTGGTTTTGGTACATTACACATGACAGCTAGAGACTGAATGTGTACGAATGTGGCCCTTTTTGTCTTTCTTGGCGCTACCTCAATGCAAGGGGTGGCGATGCTATTTCCTGTAGGGCGGGATGGGCCGGGAGTGGATGAAGGCAATCAAGTATGAATATGTACGTGTGTATATATGTATAGTGCTGTATATACGTATGTATATTTACATGTATGGGCGTGTATATGTGTGTATATGAGTGGATGTGTTTCCTGGCGCTACCTCGCTGTATATGTATACTCATGCGTATTATGTAAGTACACACAGTATATTCATTCAGACAAAGGTGAACTATATATAGGTATATCATTTGAGACAAGACTGTACTGTTTACACTGTGGTGAGCTCCAGGAAGTGGAGCTGACGTAGCGTGTGCGCCAGGTAGGCGGTGCGCTGGATCACCTGTTGACAGAAGCCACACCACAAGAGTCAGCCAACAGACGAGAGACTTAGTTTGAAGGGCTGGACGACGACTGGGATGTTCTCCCTCCTGTTTAGGCTTGCGTTAAACAGTTTAAAAAAAAGGAATAACCGTTGATGTGTTTTATTCCTGTAACGAAATGCTAAGGCATTTTTGTGTATTAAGGCAGTGATCTTCGGTAAAGAATGGAGATTATGCGTATTTTTGAGTCAGTGTAAACATCTGGGGATGGGAAATTCCATTTATAGCACAGTATTACTTTATACACGGAAGCAATTTCCTTAATAAGGCGTGGCGAACCATTGTCTTCTCTTGATCACCCGTTCCCAGCAATCCTGGTGTTACTTCTGATAACGTTCGTGGAAACCAACCCAACTTCCTGGCTTTGGGTTAGGTTGAGGCAGCTAGCTGCTAGACTCGTCGTCTGCAAGCCACGCTAAAGATAATGACACCAATGCTGTAATTTTCTGTCTGTCTGTCTGTCTCTCTGTCTGTCTGTCTGTCTCTCTCTCTCTCTCTCTCTCTCTCTCTCTCTCTCTCTCTCTCTTACGTCTTGCCTCGGTCATTGTCTTGGTTCAGGTGCGTTTGTGTGTGTGTGTGTGTGTGTGTGTGTTTGTTTAAGGTGTGTTGCCTTTTTTTTTTCTTTTGAAATTCGTGAGTGTGGTTGACCCCCCACGGTATTTGCACTGGCGTTTGTTAACCTTTGTTTAGCGCTGTGGGCCATACACTTGTATTGGTCAATCTTGCTTTGTGTTTACGACCGTCGTTTCTTTAAGGATTAATTAGTGTCAATACGTCTCGTTCCTTTAAGCTTAGAGATTGATTAGTGTCAGTACGTCTCGTTCCTTTAAGCTTAGAGATTAATTAGTGTCAATACGTCTCGTTCCTTTAAGCTTAAGAGATCCAAAGTTACTTTTGCATCGCTCCTCCATCAGCTGCGTTATGATTTTGTTCTCTTCATATATATATATATATATATATATATATATATATATATATATATATATATATATATATTCCTATAGTCCACGGGGGAAAATGAAACACGAAAAGTTCCCAAGTGCACTTTCGTGTAATAATCACATCATCAGGGGAGACACAAGAGAGAAATATAACAGTCAGTTGATATACATCGAAGAGACGAAGCTAGGACGCCATTTGGTAAACATGTGATTGTCCAAAACATATATATATATATATATATATATATATATATATATATATATATATATATATATATATATATATATGTATATATATATATATATATATATATATATATATATATATATATATATATATATATATATATATAATGTGTGTGTGTGCGTTTTCCCCCGTTACTCCTTTTAAAAGATTTTACTTCACTCGCCTTCGTTGATGTCAACAAATTTCACTATCCACAGGAGGGCGTCATGTGGCGCGGTTGCATTTAATGATTACGTGATATTATTTTTGCATCGTGTTTTACTGTGTGAAATTCTCTTTCAGATTGTGGGTTGGGGGTTGATGAAGGTTGGTATTACGTCAGAAGGCTATTTCAAAAATAGCTTTTAGTGTATTATGATTTTTTTTTCCCGCTGCGTGGGTTAATTATTCTTATGTCTGACTTACTCTCACGGCAACTCTTCCTTTTTCTAAACTTACACTTGCAGTGGTCATGCTTTATATCTTTTCTCTGTCGTACATTTTACGTTCTCTGTCGTACATTTTACGTTCTTTGTCGTACATTTTACGTTGTACATTTTACGTTCTCTTGTACATTCTACGTTCTCTGTTCTACAATTTACGTTCTCTGTCGTACATTTTACGTTCTCTGTCGCACATTCTACGTTCTCTGTCGTACATTCTACGTTCTCTGTCGTACATTCTACTGGATATACCCTTCTAACATGCTCTCGTTTATATTCCCTTACAATGACCTTCAAACCGCTTGTATTCTTTCCGTTTTCATTTCTTTTTCGCTGGAGACCTTTACTATTCCTCTTGATGAATCTGATAAGTCATTTTCTTTTGACCTTTGTTATATAGAAAGACGGATATTGCATGTCTGTGTAGTTGTGCTCGAACACACCCCATTATAATATTTCCCTTCAATCAAGCGTTCACAACCCATTTAATTACTCTCTGTGGAATTACGAAAACATTTAACCCCTTTCTCACTGCAAGTGTCATTGACCATTACCCTAAAACTCCTTGATCTTTGTCGCTACTTTCATTTCCTTCCCATTCAGACTGGGATTTTACAGCAGTTGTTTGCGTCTTTCATATTAGAGAATCTCTCTCCTACTCGAGTTTATCATCACCTCCTGCGTCAGCGGAACGTGTCACACCTCCAACTCGTGTGCTGGAGTTGGGGATAGAGACGTTCATAACTGAAGGCAATGATGAGTAGATTCGTTAGGTTCCTCCTTGGTTCACCCCAATGTTAAATGTAGAGTCACCCCGTTTTACTGTAGCCTCGTGCAAACTCCTGGCAGTCAAGGACGTGTATGTGAGGGCTGTGTTCACCATAGGAGCGTCTGAGATTTGATGATTAATTAATCTAATTGAAAGTCTTTGTTGTTTTACGAGGTAGATGGTCGTGAGGTGATCTCACGGTCGTAAAATGACTGTATCAGTTGTGATAGATGTAAAAGCGAAGTATCCAACGATCGGTATATGCACTGAGAGCGTGTATGGTCGTGGAATATTACCCTAACAACACCATTAAGGTTGTAGCATGCAGTGGGTTAGAGTAAGACTCAGGTCAAAGACCTGTTCGTCAGTCAAAAGGGCTTCGTGCCACACAGGACATATATATTTTTTTTTAAACAAAGATATCTTGAGTTGTAGAAGCGAACACATCGTTTAAAGATAAAGAACCATATTAGACGGAGACACGAGGAATTTATTAATCATGTTTATGTAAATAACTCGAGTGACTTAAGACATTGCTTGTGTAGTAACCACATTTACCACACACATGTATCACCATTCACTCCCACAAAAGCCTTGATCCAGTATACTAATTGTATTTCATTCTGTAGCCTTCCATACACGACACAATGCCTGAAATTTACCCAAATAGAAAGGTTGATAAGTCGTAGCGTCATAATGAAGGATCACTGTACAGTACGCTTGTTATTCTGTGGCTTGTAGTGTCTCATGGCTCCAGTATATGAACTTGGATAGGATGATTAACGTGTCACGTAAAGATTTATTTACTTCACTTGCATTTCCTATGAGCTAACTTGACCCCATCACATCCCTATGTCCTAACTTGATCCCATCACATCCCTGTGTCCTGACCTGACCCCATCACATCCCTATGTCCTGACCTGACCCCATCACATTCCTATGTCCTAAATTGACCCCATCACATACCTATGTCCTGACCTGACCCCATCACATCCCTATGTCCTAACTTGACCCCATCACATCCCTATGTCCTAAATTGACCCCATCACATACCTATGTCCTGACCTGACCCCATCACATCCCTATGTCCTGACCTGACCCCATCACATCCCTATGTCCTGACCTGACCCCATCCCGGCCCCCACCTGTGTCACCCCAGTCTTCGGGCACGACCTATTTAAGATGCAGGACTGTGCTGTCTCCTGTTCGTCGTAGAATTAGTAATTTCTCTTTCAGGCGCGTCGCATGTTTCTAGTCTACTGGGTCAGTTGGGCATGTGTCAGGTGTTATGTAGGTGTCAGTGTTAACGTAAAGTCTCAAAATGTATGTGTAAAGAGATGGTTTGGGAGGTCTTCTACCCCCGCAGCTGGGTTTAGGACCTTACCTTCCGTATGCCTTACGATGGTTTGGGAGGTCTTCTACCGACCACAGATGGGTGGGTCTGGGATTTAACCTTACCTTACGATGGTTTGGGAGGTCTTCTACCCCAACAGCTGGCTCTGGGACCTAACCTTACCTTGCGATGCTTTTAGAGGTTTTACAACTCATTCAGCTTCGTCTGGGATCAAACACACATCATGGCCAAGATTACTTACAGAAACCTTAGGAAATTTATTAGGTAATCGTGCGTGTGGGTATTATTATCCCCTCCATCCCTCTGTGCGTTGCCCAGAGCAAGGAGTCGCCCAGCTGGGCGGGTGGGTAAAACCCTCTCCTACATTGGATATATATATATATATATATATATATATATATATATATATATATATATATATATATATATATATATATATATATTTTTTTTTATAAAGTTGTACATACGTCTGTTGATTAATATATGGTAGAAAAGTACATGGTACTCGCATACACAGGTTAAAGACGTGGCAACACAAGTTTATAACTCTTTCCCCGTAATACACACACACACACACACACACACACACACACACACACACACACGAAGGTGGGCATACACAGATACATACCGACACAGACACACGTACAACAAACAGGCACCAACTTATCATTATTCCATTAGGGACCTGGGCCAAAAATGCGTACACGCCCTGTGTCCGTATTCTGTGCCCCTGACGCCATGACATAATTACCAAGATTTATGAAACAGATTGAAAAATAAATAAGATATTGTTTTGAAAATGTTTCACTTAAAAGTTTTTCAGTATTATTAAACTTCTAATTTGTTCGTCAGTTTTAGAGAGTATTTGGCTCATAAATAATCTTTTCGTAGAAGTAAAATGTCGTTTTTGCCTTTAACATTTCTTATCTATTTTACTGCATTTGTATAAGTTTTGTCCAAGTTTTAATGTATATGGAGCGAACTTGTCCGAAGGACGATGGAAGTACGAGTCTTAAGTCGAGGTCGCCTCGAGTATCGGGACACGGGTAGGACATGAGGTCCCCAGCCAATGTTTCACGTGTTTGTGTATGTGTGTGTGTGTGTCTGTGTGTTTGTGTTTGTGTGTGTGTGTGTGTGTGTGTGTGTGTGTGTGTGTGTGAAGGAGACATATACACGTTGCTGCTCATATCCATCGCACAAGTTTTAGAATTCTGTTCTTAGCTTCATCCATTTTTTTTTAAACTATTTTCATACAAGAGTATTTTTCCATAATTTTTCCTCTCTCTTTTGAGCGATTCATATCTCAAGTGTTTGTTGACAAGTGAGACCCTCTATCCTCAATTCATAACACATATAAAGCACATTTTATTGACGTACTGGAATTCATAAACGAGTATGAAACATAATTGTCTCGTCTCGTAATTTTCATTTTCGTAATATTGGTAAAGTTACCGCCATGGCTCACTCGTAGGTAAACATTCGTGTAGGATGTTTTTATGCTTTTATTGAAGTGATTTATATCGCTGTGTAGCTTGGTTGTTGATCGTTAGTCTAACATTAATTTTTTGTATTTATGCTTACGTCTACGTAACCTCTGGTACACGGGTTCGAACCTTGAGCGCGACTGAACACCGTTCACACGACCAGCGGTACGACATTTGAACGCGACCACACGACCTTTGAGCACGACTTTGACCGTTGTTGAATGCGACGTGACGACCCGTAAGAAGAACCACCACCGTCGTACGACCCTTGCGCGCGCGATCGCTCGACATGACCTCCGGGGCCCTGGCCAGTCATACCGTCGCTAGGGTGTGAACACATAGGGCGAGATCCCGTTAATAATGCTCCTCCGCGCCATACATGGCGTGTACCTTCTTCATGAATGTTCCTGCGTTCCCCTGGTCGTGTTCTCTCATGCTGGTCATGTCCCGCGTTTCCCTGTGGTGGTCAGGTGATGGTGATGATGGTAAGGTGTTCGTCCATATTTGCCAGCCTAGTCAGGTAATGTTCGGGGTGTTCCGTTCAACACCAGTTGGTTGGATCCACAATCAGGCGTTGGGGGCTTAGGTATTCCATTCCTCGTTCCTTGTTCAGCCTCGCATAGTTGGGTATTCCATTCCTCGTTCCTTGTTCAGCCTCGCACAGTTGGGTATTCCGTTCCGTGTTCCTTGTTTAGCCTCGTACAGTTGGGTATTCCGTTCCGTGTTCCTTGTTTAGCCTCGCACAGTTGGGTATTCCGTTCCGTGTTCCTTGTTTAGCCTCGCACAGTTGGGTATTCCGTTCCGTGTTCCTCGTTCAGCCTTGCACAGCTTCGTCTCTTGTCATCTCCTACTACCGTTATGTTTGCTTCCTCCCCGAGTATACACACTCAAACATTTTCCCCCCAAGAGTTGCGTTTATAATTGTTTACACATTTGTCCAGTCTGTTTACGCTTGGAAACCGATCTCTGGTACTGGTGGCGTGTGTGACAGTCATTTGTTCTCGCGTGTTCCATGAGAGAAGGTGGTTGGAATTCATAGCTCCAGGTGTCGCTCCATCTGTGTGTGGGTCTTGCCTCACCAAATCGATTTCTTTACCGTTCAAATCTTTCTTTACTGTGACTCCATGTGTCTCGCCCCAGGGAGTTTGGTCTGAACAACTATGGTGTGTGTGTGTTTGTGTGTGTGTGTGTGTGTACTAACGGGAGAAGGTGGATAGGCAGTAACAGCAGGGACGTAACGGGATCCCCCGTTGGCGAAAACCTCAAAACACGACAATAACGGAAGGCAACGGGGAGAGCAGGGAGGGTAATTGCCCAGAGGGGTGACAAGGTGGGGAGAGGGGGAGAAGGTTGGGGGGGGGGGTTGGTTATACCTCCAGAGTATGTCGACCTTGAGGGACTTGCTGACCCGCTTAAGGAAGTCTGCCTGAGTATACCATGAAGTATGGTATACACTAGCCTTTATAGGAATGAGGATGGGCTTCTTATATGCTAATATACTCTGGCATATTATGCTGTATTTTGTGGTTATACTCTGGTATATTTCCTCATATTTATATGATAGGCTTTCCCATATAGCCTCACATTGTGCTAGTATATCATAACATACTCATGCCTCGCAGAGGAAACGATTATACCACCATTATACCACCATTATACCATCATTCTAGACGAAAAATATACGTTTGGATAATTTTTTTGTATTTCATTATATCTTTCTCATCATAGGTATATCACAGTGTATATACGGCCGTTAATAAGTATACATATATCAAAGAATCAATATGTATTCATCTCGAATATATATTCGTATACCCACAAAAACAATATATATTAATCACTTCAATATATGTATATATATATATATATATATATATATATATATATATATATATATATATATATATATATATATATAATATATATATATATATAATATATATATATATATATATATATATATATATATATATATATATATATATATATATATATATTAATCACGTGAGTACAGTTGTTCAACGTGACGGTACGTTACCTGTAATTACGATGACCTGACCTTTTGACCTGACCTTTGAAGGGTACAACCTGCCCACAACACCACGACCCCAGACACACTTCCCAGGCATTAAGGGAACATGGCACAAGTGCATTACTGGCGCGCTCACTACGGGGACCAGGGTTCGATACCCTTGCAATCACCTCTATTCATATCGAAGGCTAACACCAGCTCCACCTAATAATTTAACGAGAATATGATCATTTTATATAGGCTGGTAATGTTGTAGGTTGTATTGCCATGGTATTATATAATCCGTACGTGAATTATACCATTGGATAATCTGTTTTGATAATTTGTGTTGTGGGTCTCTTGATCACCAGGGTTATTAAAGTCGTTGTAGGTTAGATTATTCACCGGATGAATGATCTTGAAAAACTATGGTTCAAAGACTATACACACTCATTGTATATATGACCCTTGTCACCCACTAATTTATCTATATTCCACATTAAACTCATCTTCCTCACTGCTGTCCACACACGCGTGTGTTTCCCATCTAAACATTTCACGATTTCTTTTTTCCTTTTATTTTGTTAAACGAAAGGCCTAACTACTGATCATTGGTTGTATTCGTACATTGCTGTAGGAGGATTCGATATTGGGAAAGTGATTAGGTTACGTATTTCTCAAACATTATGCATAATGTCCTCTTATGTGTGTGTGTGAGTGTTCGCGTCTGGTGTGACTGGCTCAGCGTGGATATGTTATGTGATCGTGTGATTATCCCCAGCGTTTCAACCAGGTTAACTCATGATGAATTAGGAGGGAGACATACATTTCTCTCATTTTGGGACTCACGAATAACTTGTAATGCGAGGCCAGCGCTCATAATATGTCGTCCATGACTGTGGCATTCCCTCAGAAATGGCTGACGGATCTGTGCATCGCCTGGAGCTTGTGGCACAGCAAGTGTGTTAGGGGTCATCCATGAGGTTGTCAATAGATAGGAAGGAACACAGTTTCGTGGAGGAGTTTTATTATTCGAAGGCAGTCTCCCCTCCTACTGTTTGGAGCGCAGCCTCGCGCAGATGGACATGAGGTTTTATTATTCGAAGGCAGTTTCCCCTGCTCCTGTTTGGAGCGCAGCCTCGCACAGATGGTGGTCATGAGGAGGTTTTTTAATGATAATGATATAAATGGAAATGTCTCAGGCGTATTTCAAGCGTTCATAATCGCTTTAAACGTATTGTACTCTATCATCATGACCGTATGGTAATCTTTCATTCAGTTCTGGGTTGTTGCATGTTATTAACTGCAGCAACATATGTTCATCATAGCCATGGAGGGGAGTCTTAACTATTTCTGTAGACGAAAAAAAAAGGAGAAAAGAAAAAAAAAATTGGCCATAATTGTCTCTTAATGTGCGGGTAGGTGGAAGATGGCCATGCCTCAATTGGTGAGGTTTGAAAAGTTGGGAATAACTGAGGTCTGCGGAGAGGAGGGTCGGTCATGCCTTCTCCTTGCTCCAATAGACATGTGGGCCACACAATACGCTCACCCCCCCCCCCCCCCCCTCCACAGCAGGAGGAGCTTCCGTAGCCTTGCTCTAAGATGGTCAGTTCCGTGGGTCGGTGATGGTCCGTATACTATACGTAACGGGAGAAAAGGGGGAAGGAGGTGGTTTTTGTTTTGCATCTTTAACGATAAAAAACATTATCATTAATTGTAGCTTTATCGCTAGTAATAATGGGATTATCATCTCGCCAGACCACATATTTACATAACAGAGTTGCGCTTGTCGTCCGTCTGTCTCCAGCGCGAAGCTTAATTTCTCGATATCCGTTGCTATATGGTACCCCCCCCCCCCCACACACACACACGGGAGGGGAGACGATTGTAAATATATTTGACAGATGACGTTGGCGCTACCTTCTCCACACACCTCCGCTGGTGATGTCGCTCTGCTGGTCCAAGGTGGCATGTTCGTGCTGAGAAAAAGAATATAACAGTAAAACCTTTCCAACGATTTTATTTTTTTTAAGAAGAAAGATTGATAAATTGATAAACTATATTCGTCATTATGATTCAAAGAAATGCTGGGACATGATGGCTCTTATCTCTCTCTCTCTCTCTCTCTCTCTCTGTGGGAGTAGCCACAGTAATTGCATTTTGCGACATTGAACCTCCTGAGCACATCCGAATCATTTCGCGTTGCGTTGGTATGTGTACGATAACGACACTCATTAAGTACGATACTTTACCTCTCAGTACGATACACGACACTTATTAAGTACGATACTTTACCTCTCAGTACGATACACGACACTCATTAAGTACGATACTTTACCTCGCAGTACGATACACGACACTCATTAAGTACGATACTTTACCTCGCAGTACGATAACGACACTCATTAAGTACGATACTTTACCTCTCAGTACGATACACGACACTCATTAAGTACGATACTTTACCTCGCAGTACGATCTGTCATGAGACTTTATAATTTACCCTATAGACACAGTGATTTACCGCTTTCTATATAAGATCACTTGACTTAGTAAGAACGACACCTTATGTTTGTGACGAGTTCTCTGGTCTCTTAAATGCCCTTACAAATCAGTGATTGGAAATTGCCCCTTCAATTTGATACCAGCTTCATGCTATAACTTTGTATGTGCGCTGACCTCCAATAATTATAACCACATCCTAAGACTAAACAACTTGAGTGTGATAACCTATTTAGTGGTCGAGTATGATGACCTCCCGATGACAATAATTTACCCCTTAAGTCCGGAAATGTAAAAACGCAATAGTGAGGGAGAATATTGCGCTTTGTATACAGACTATACCATGTCAACACGTTGCTCGCTCTCACCAACAACAAACATAGAGGTAATGACCTTGGAATATGTAGGGTAGTTGTGTATGGTAGGCAGATATAGGAGGGGGGGGGGAAGAGGCTATGTCAATAAGATAGTGTGTCATACAAACATTGGGATAGTATCATTCAATTGACATGATTCACAGTGGTTTGGGGATGAGAATTGGACTGTTTCTTGTAGCGGTGTGTGCACGGGCTTGGATATAGCCCCCCTTCCCCCCCTGCCCCCCGTGTGTGATGATGGTGAGCTGAAATTCGTCGACGAGAGGCAGGGATCTCTGCGGTGGCGGGAGGTAACGGTGGCGGGGGTGGTGCGCGAGGGGGATGAGGTGCAGCTGGTGGCTGGAGAGAAAGTCAGGTGGTGGAGGACCAAGTGTCTTGATCGCCTCATGGCAATATGGTGTAAGAGGAAGTGATGGTGATTTGGCAAGTATATATATATATATATATATATATATATATATATATATATATATATATATATATATATATATATATATATATATATCTTTTTTTTCTCTGTAACTTTTTGTGTGGTGGATGGAGAGGAAGATCAAGGCTAGTTTTAGGAAGAACGAAGGTGATGGAGGAGATCAAAGGGGAAGATGATGAGAGGAAGATGATGTAAGGGTGGGTAGGACTGGGGTGGAAGCAAGGCTCAAGTGCATAACTACTGTCTTGGGTGATGGTAACGAGGTTAGGTAAGGTGATCCAGTGCAAGAGGCTCGTTAAGGAGGGCGTTGTGTCGTTAGGAGGAGAGTTGTTGCTGGCGTTTAATCCATAAAGGCAGAGTCGTGTACTGCTACCATACAACATATGTGGGCCCCTTCCTAAGTCATGTTCATCATTTGGAAGGGTGAGGTAGCATGGATATTGTTCGCTACGCTGTCTTGTGTATCTCTTGTTCACCCGACACTCCTTGATCCAGATTAATCTACATTACACACGTGGGGTCAAGATGATATTAAAGGAGTGATGCGCTACAGTCCAAAGTCGCATTACAGATCAGTGAAAACGGGTACGTAACGACTTTTAACACATTATGCCCATTTGGTGCGTTAGAGGCACCGTCCGTTCGTCCGCTGTTTCGGTCGCCAGCGATTGGTAAGCCAACCGTTGTTTACATGTCTTGAAAGCCCTTAGAGCACAGCGCCTCGACCCCATGATCGCTACGTGAAGACCCTTAGGTATGAAGGCCTGGCCTTGGATCGTGCTTAAGGGTCTTTTAAGTCGCGTTCAATAATCTCATTGTCGTTCTTAAGAGCTAGTCCGTCGTGCTTTCCTCTCCTCCATTTAAATCACACAGTTGTTCAATTTGTTGGTTCTGTTGGGCGTGGCAGAAGACCACGGCGACTATAATAGACGAAGGTAACGGGGCGACAGCTAGCTAGCCATTTCCCTCCCCCTCGCAACTGCGATGCTGTTCATCGCCAGCTGTCGAGGTGATGATACCTAACAGGACAACGGTACGGCGGCCGACTGTCCAAAACAACGGGACGCAACGGTAACCGCTGCGGGTAATGGGGGAGGAGGAGGTGATGGGGGGGTAGGAGGAGCAAGATTGATAGTGTTCGCCGTTTTCTGTTGCGAGTTTCTGTATAAACAGACAACAGTAAACGCTCGAGTGAAATTAGGAGATGGAAGTTTGTGTCTTGGAGTGAATGAAGGAAAGCAAATAATGTAGTGGGATTTCTATGCTATTTTTTTTTGAGACTAAGAATATTGCTCGGTATATTGAGGTCAGACAGAGAATGGTGTGTCGTGTCGCTGTGGTTTGAGTGAGATAGCCGTAATTGTGGCCTGTAGTGAAATGGCGACGTGTCTGGGCGTTTTCTGGAGCTGAAATAGAAAGTTATAGAAGAGCGTTTCAGCCAAGCAGACCTAAGAGGGTACGCCAAGGGCTTGGTCTGGTGTGAGATAATGATTACACACATGGTTGAAGGGAGACGGTGGAATAGAAGAAGGGGGAAAATATAGTAAGGCTTTTAGAATTCTAGCTTTTTTTGATAAAAGTTTTAAGATGATTTGGATGTGAAGCCGCACACTGAAGACCTTGGAAGAAATTTGGGATTTTCAAGTCTTGAAAAGAGTATATATATATATATATATATATATATATATATATATATATATATATATATATATATATATATTCCTATGAGTCCACGGGGAAAATGACACACGAAAAGTTCCCAAGTGCACTTTCGTGTAATAATCACATTATCAGGGGAGACACAAGAGAGAAATATAAGTCAGTTGATCTATATATATATATATATATATATATATATATATATATATATATATATATATATATATATATATATATATATATGTAATACTTTCACATTAGAAAAAAGAAAATCTGAAATTATTCTTGTCGGAGTTTGTTATGTTAGAGAAAACGCGTTGATGCCAGAAGGAGTGAGCAGCGGTTGTGGTTGAGTCGTGTTGGCGGTGGTGGTAATGGTAGGAGGCGGTGGTAGAGGAGGTGTGGTAGGGAGGAGGGAGGGATGGTTGGTTGGTTGGGCTATCCAGCGACTGGAGATGGCAAGGGGGATGGAGATGGGCCATCGCGACGGTGGTTAAACATCGTAGAAAGGTGGACAGAGTTTGCGTCTTCACAGATTTAAAATAGTCTGCTCTCTCTCCAAACTTAGCGCTACTATAAACTCTTATGATTTTGTTGGATGTATGAACCATCAAAAGAAAAAATAACTTGATCATTAATTCAACCTAGGAGGAGGAAAACATTTAAAGTTTATCTTTGGGAATTAAGCCTGCTAGGTTATCAATGTGTTGGCTAGGATACGTTAGGGTAAGTGCTAGGCTGGGGAAGATCAAGTGGAAATTACTATTATCATGTAAACAGTGTCACTTCCTCACAGCCTTGCCTCCTCTTCAATTGCCCTTTCGTTTCCCTCCCTTCCCCTCCTCCACCTCAACTCCTCTTTGTACGCCGCTCTCTCTCTCTCTCTCTCTCTCTCTCTCTCTCTCTCTCTCTCTCTCTCTCTCTCTCTCTCTCTCTCTCTCTCTCTCTCTCTCTCTCGCCACCTCCCTTCCCTCCCTCCCTGCTCCACACACACACACCACTCGAGGCCGTGCGTGCGTCGTCTGAGAGGTGATTGTGGTCGTGTCTTCCGCGCTCTGGAAGAGTTTCTGGTCGCCATTTAACCAGTTTAATAATTTACTTTCTATTTTCTGTCTGTGGTAGGTTTTTTTTTTCTCTTTCTCTCTTTACGTGAAATTCTGTTGTTATTGTCATTTTGCAAATGCCTTTCTATTGTATGAATTTAAACGGAAATTGCGTTTTTTTCTCTTCTTCACTCAACGAAAATTGCGTTTTTTTTTTTTTTCTCTTCTTCACTTTCTAATTAGAAACTTTTTTCCTTGATGTTAACGTGCGTTTACAGAGAAAACACCCACAGTGGAAATTCTGATAATTTTGCCGACCGTCCGGCTTTGATGAGCCCTTCTATTTTGCCGACTATTTTTTTTTGTTCTTTTATTTTTTGCAATATTCCTTGCAGTCATTGAGATTTTATTTGGAGGAACGTTCGGTTCAAACAGTCAAATTGATCACTCTTATCTAACTCTCCAACCTGCGACTACAGCGTCTACCTTAACCACCCCATCTTGGAGGTGTCGCAATGGAGAAGTATGTGGGAAGGAGACTGCTGGGCGAAATAAAACTCCCCAGCGTTGATGTAAAGAACATGGGACTTCCGGCGAGTTTTCAAATGCCAGATGACTTACGCGGAAAATCTGTTGTTGTTTGCCTCAAAAAAAGTTGAGAGAGAGAGAGAGAGAGAGAGAGAGAGAGAGAGAGAGAGAGAGAGAGAGAGAGAGAGAGAGAGGAGGGGGGAATGTGTGTGTGTATGTGTGTGTTTGTGTATGTGTGTGTGTGTGTGTGTGTGTGTGTGTGTGTGTGTGTGTGTGTGTGTGTGTCCAGTGGAATAAAGAATGTTAGGATGGTGTTTATAATGAATCTTGTACGTTGAATCAGGGTTGTGTGTGATGTCAGTACGTTAAATCAGGGTTGTGTGTGATGTCAGTACGTTAAATCAGGGTTGTGTGATGTTAGTACGTTAAATCACGGGTTGTGTGTGATGTCAGTACGTTAAATCACGGGTTGTGTGTGATGTCAGTACGTTAAATCACGGGTTGTGTGTGATGTCAGTACGTTAAATCAGGGATGTGTGTGATGTCAGTACGTTAAATCAGGGTTGTGTGTGATGTCACTGGTGTGTACATGTGTGTTTTCCTGGTGGCTGAGAGAAATCAGGAAATCCTAAGGCATCTCCGGGTTATGCATATGATTCCATGTCGTAGATTCATATTAATAAAACCTTGAAAGATTAGATAAATTGAATGTAAATCTGCGTCTTTGGTGCTGTGCGTATGAATTGGGTTTTTTGAGAGGTACGAAAGCTATTGTATGTTCTGTGGGCTGTTAGATTTTGTAATAACCCACTTATTTAAGTGCTAGAAATGTTATAATGGTCTGTGTAAGTCCATAAGGCTACTAAGTGATCCTATATCTTATTATTCTTATCAATAGATTATTATTATTATTATTTTTCTTTCTTTTAAACTATTCGCCATTTCCCGCATTAGCGAGGTAGCGTTAAGAACAGAGGACTGGGCCTTTTTTGGAATATCCTCACCTGGCCCCCTCTGTTCCTTCTTTTGGAAAAAAAAAAAAAAAAAAATATTATTATTATTATTATTATTATTATTATTATTATTATTATTATTATATTCATCATCATTATTATTATTATTATTATTATTATTATTATTATTATTCCCACAGGAACTACGAGAGAGAACCTTTCCCTGGTTTTCAGTCGTGTGTTTTGTTCCTTATGTTGCAGGAGGTGATGGCCGGGTGGGTGCTGACGTTGATGATGCAAGTGTTGGTGATGCAAGCTCCCCCAGCCTCCCTCGCCTCCCCCATAGCCTTGCCCAGCCTCCACCATCCCCACTACTCAGGTATGGACTCCAGCAGTTGGTGCATAGTGTTAAAGGATGGATTGGGTAGAAGTGGGAGCATTCTTCCTCTTCTTCTTCTTCTTCTTCTTCTTCTTATTATTATTATTATTATTATTATTATTATTATTATTGTTCGTAGTAGTAGTAGTGCTGTTGATTACATCATTATTTTAGATACAGCGAAGAAATCCGAGGGTGTTTTGAATTAAGTTTGTTAGACATCTTGGGTGTGTTCTGTTCCCCATGACACACAAAATGAGGCAACCGGAAACACCACTTTCTCTGGTCAGATCTCTCTAGATTCCTTTTCGTCTTCCTCTTCCTCCTTCATTTATCCTATCCCTCTGGCTATCCCCCCACCTTCCCCCCTTATTTATTTCATGGTATTTACCATGCAATTTACCCCTTCGTTCGTGTCGTATGTGATTCGTTCTTAGTTTCCTTTTTTCAGTTTGGTTGATTTGAGTAATTTTCCGCATTCCTGATGGCTCATTGTCCACCTGTTCTCCTCTGCCTTTCTACCTACCTACATTTGTACATCACGATCTACCAGTAAAGTATTCTACCTGTCTACCTACCCAAGTACCTTTGCTATTTGCGTGTAGGGTAGTCTGCCTCTTTCTACCTACCGCATTGTTCTATCCTTTTACTCTCTGTCTATGGCCTAATCTACCATTCTACCTATCCAGCCAACTGTCCAATCTCTCAACCCATGGACTCATCTACTATTCTACCTACCCAAGAACTTTAGCCTTGCTGCCTATGTGCTATTCGACACGTGTATCTACGCAAGCACGTACCAGCTTATGGAACACCTGTGTTCTTGCTAAGACTTGATGATCATCCCTCCAGGTATTGGCTTTTGTGCCCACTTCTTGTGCCCACTTCTTGTCCTGCTTACTTCCATACTTATCTACCCGATATATTTAACCTACTTACGTATCTACCCATCTACTTATGTATCCACCGAACAGTAGACTAACTGCCAGGCTCGTCTGTTTACCTACTCACTAATCCTGTGGCCTACTTACCCATCCCATTTACTCATCTGTTGACCCACCGTAGTACATATATATATATATACTTACCCACACATCCACATTCCTACTTCCCCACACACCCTTCTACCCACTGGCTTACCCATGTGAGTAGTTGCATCCAGGTCATGGGAGGTGACCATTAACCATCACTATAGACCGAACCATTTGATTAAACCCACCAGTGCTGGAACCATTAAGGCTAGCTTTCCATTAGACTTCCAGCCTTCTTCAAATATCTTTTTAATCTTTTTAATTTTGATCTTAACTTTAATATTAATGTAGGAAGAGATCAGGGGGAAAAATACTAAATATTATATTAATTTGTGTACAGAATTATTTTTTTTTGAGGTTTGAGAAATATTAGAATGTTATAATTAAGGATTTCTCTTTTTTCAAAATCCATGTATTATGTACTGAGATCGTGCATGATCTAACGATTAGCGATTGGTAGGCATAGACTCAACGTTGCCAGCGTTCACGCTTCCTGGCGATCGATTGGCTTACAGCCCCAAATAACCAACGAACAAAAGTATGCTGAAAAAAAAAATTCTTGTGTTTTCGATTTCTTTCAGACTCTCATGGATGACAGAACGAAACTAATGCCTTTGAATTACTTTGAAATCATTCTAAACCTTGATTGGTATTTCAACCATCATTTTATGCATCACTAGGCCTTTAAAAAATGACTTGATATATTAATATATTCCCTTCTGGGCTAGTAGGAATGCAAGACTTCATGGGGAACTTCTGCTGTGCATGTAGCTGCTAAATAGCGAAGTGACAACATTTCCCACGTTGAAAGTTCGTCAAACAAGAGGCTCAAGAAGTGACATTTCGCGTCCATTTGTTACACGTTTTCTTTGCTTTCTCTCCCTTGAGGTGTATCGCGCTTAAACAACGGTTTGCCGTGGACTTGGGAATAATGGATCATTCCCTTTGGTAAGATATGCATTCGGCCATTTGTGATGAACAAGGAAAGAATAAAGATGTATTACGGTGAAATCGATGTACATGGGGGGGGGGGGGAGAGAGAAGAGGAAAACAAGTGAAGATCGGGATCTCGTTTTCTACGAGACCTTTTAAAGATCTGACCTACAACACGAAGCAATTGGGCGACGTGGACTGTGGAAGTTTCACATCCCATTTTCTCTGATGTATGGGGAGTGAGTGCCGGGAGGAAAGAACATGTATGTGGTGGGTGAGAGACATGATGGTGACGCGACTCACAGGCTCCCAAACCCGACTTGACCAGCTGTGGTGAAAGTGGTTTCCATATTGTTTACATCTGGGCGCCGTGGCCACGCAAATCACTTCCCTGGTCACCTACCAATGCTGTGCATGCCCCCGTATCTCTAAAGGAATGATAAAGTTGATTCTAATCACACTGGAAAACCATGAATTAGTTTTCTACTTCATTCTACTAATCATATTGTCGTAGATATTATTTTAAAATTCGCTAGCTTGATTTTATTTGAGATTTAAGACTATTAAGGATATATTTCTTTTTTTTTCGAGTGATCATATGAATCAAGAGGGTCTACAAACTCCATGAACTGTAAATTGAGTCATCTGCTCTGATAACACCAGATGTAGGCGTGGGCTTGTGTAGGCGTGGGTGGGTACACGCCTGAGGTAAGCACGGCATGGAAGCGGGGTCAGGAGTGTAGCGCGAGTTGAGCGATCGCTTCGAGCGATCGCTGGAGCGCTAGGTTACCGTCATCAGACTTTTAGGAAAAAGAAAAAAAAACATAAAAAGCCTTTTATTACGTAGTTCTTTAAATTTCTAATCATGTTATAATCATTTTATACTTATTAATTTCTTGATTAATCATAAATGTTTTGAAATAGTGAATGTCTACCAAAACAACAACATATTCGACGGTTAAAAAGGCGTGTGGAATTGAAGTATTTTCATGTGACGTCACGACTTGTTTACCTCCCGAGAGATGGGTCAAATGAGCGTCTTTAGTCATGTGGAAAGATCGTCTCACGCTAATATGGTTTTCCCACAGGCATCGTGTTAAGCTTAGTCACTTAGACGAGCTGTAGATGTGTAGAATGATAGCGTTAGAAAAAAGAAAATAAGCCAGAAATTTGAGCACGTTATTAAAAGGGTTGTGAAGTATTAATATGTTTACTGTGACGTATGGGTAACTTGCGGTTGCCAATTCGTTATTAAACGCTTGGAGTGCAACGATACTACCAATTAACATGACATTACGACCCTTGATCACTACGACACGACCCTATGGTTTGGTAACTTGACCTTTATACTGACTAATAACGGTTTGGGTCGTACCTTAATACAGAAGGGTCGTACTGCCGTGCTCAAGTTACGTACATGCAAATGTGAAACAGGTTTATAGAAATTAGATTTATAAACTTGCTGTCTGAACACTAGAGATGAATATTCCATAATATATAAAGTTCTTAAAACTAGATCACAGTTATTTATTATAACATGATAAAGGAACATGCCAATTATGATGTTAGGTGTTTATAAATGATTTATAGTGATAATATAATACCCAGAAGAAGGCTGCCGGGAGCCACAACCTGGGGCTAGTTAATAGTTTGATTTTGTTGTACTAATAGTAAATATAGAATTACTGGTGTACCAAGAACTTCCTGAAAGAAAACGACTTTATTTCTGATTGATAGCTGAACCTATGTGACGACATGGAGTCAGCGAGGGATAAAGATGCATTACTCTCTCAAGTGCCTCGTAAATTTACATTATCTTCCACTAGAATTACCTTCCTCACTACTGATACTGTCTTCGAAGATTTTCTCATATAATTATCTTCATTGCTATAACTAGTTCCCCACCTGTAAATAGCACAGAAATATATCTAAATATTTCTTCATGCTGTTGGCTTTATATTACAATGGCGTTATCGAAGGAGAATCATCAATAACAATTTAAAACTCAGGTTTGAGATAAATGTACGTTGGTGTATGTTTGATTCTGATGCAAGAATATGTTGACCTACTAACTTAGGTTTGAGATAAATGTACGTTGGTGTATATTTGATTCTGATGCAAGAATATGTTGACCTACTAACTTTGATTATATTGATCATAATGACACAGGGTAAATTAGGTTGAATTGATGTCAGATCGCTGTCAGTCACTGTGTCTATTTAGGTCGAGAATGATTGCTTGAAGTACGCCAAGGCTGGCGATGAGTTCATCAGTGTCTCACGTCACACACACACACACACACACACACACACACACACACACACACACACACACACACACACACACACACACACAGCCTGTGCTGCAGGAGGAGGCGTCACAGCTACAGGAGGAGGCGTGACACTGGCTGTAACAGCGTGACATTAAGGACCATCGTACGTGACATGTGTGTTCATTGTGAGTGTTCACGTCTATCATTCCATGACGTGTTGCCACGTGCTCATGGCTCCTCGTCTCCCTCGTATATTGTGGCGGGAACGCTGGGGGACGTGCCAGTAACACGACCACACGACCAGTGTAGTGCGATCCCTGAGCACGACGGCACGACCCTTGAGAACGTCGGTACGATTCTTGAGAAAGTCGCTGCGACCCTTGAGCACGTCGGAGCGACCTTTAAAGACAACGGTACGACCCCTCAAGCACGACGGAACGATCCTTTAACACAACGGAACGATCCTTGAATACGACGGTACGACCCTTGAGCACGACGGTACGACCCTTGAGCACGACGGTACGACCCTTGAGCACGACGGTACGACCCTTGAGCACGACGGTACGACTCTCAAACACAACGCTACAACCCTTGAGCACGACAAAATGACCCTTGAACACGACGGTACGACCCCTTGAGCACGACGGTACGACCCCTTGAGCGCAATGTTACATTCCCTTGGGCTAGATCTAAGGCTTGGCTTCCGACCTGATTATTAGCAGTGGAGGAGAGAGAGAGAGAGAGAGAGAGAGAGAGAGAGGATGTGAAACTAGTCACGGGTAGAGAGAGAGAGCTGTGTTTGTGGCTTAATTAGTGTGTGTGTGTGTCTGTCTCTCGTCATCCCTGCATCTGTACATTGGGTCGATCGCTCTGCTCGCCTCCTCCTCCCCCCATATTTCTTCTATCCTCCGTCCTTTCTCTGGCTTTTCCCACATTCCTCCACGCCAGTTCGAACCTCAGCAGTCATGTTTACTGCGCTTGGCTGTCGAAGATGGTCAGCTGCCGAACACACTGAAGATACACTGAAACAATAGCATGTGAACATGTATGTAAACTGCTAAACACCAGGTGTCGATAATACATTAAACGTTTATTATTATTATTATTATTATTATTATTATTATTATTATTATTATTATTATTATTAATATTATTATTATTATTAATATTATTATTATTATTATTATTATTATTATTATTATTGTTACTAGTTGTTGCTGTTATTATTCATTAAACGTTTATTATTATTATTATTATAATTATTATTATTATTATTATTATTATTATTGTTGTGATTCTTCTTCTTCTTCTTCTTCTTCTTCTTCTTCTTCTTATTATTATTATTATTATTATTATTATTATTATTATTATTCTCATTATTATTATTATGTATTTGTTTATTTATTTTGCTTTGTCGCTGTCTCCCGCGTTTGCGAGGTAGCGCAATTATTGTTATTATTATTAATATTATTATCCTAACATGAGAATAAATTTCATATTTCACATGATTTCAACACTCACGTCCCTCATAGAACTTGATATGTACATACGTCATGAAGTTCTCTATCGTGTAATGGTTGGGATCAACAGTTAGATTTCTTAATAAGGTTAAAGAAAGAAAAGATGTTTACCTTCATGTAAGCCCCGGGCGTGAACCAGACTTCACCATTCTACCCCCCCACACACACACACGGGACGCTGTAAACAATATTAGGGACCCATGTCATTGTTTACTCTTTGTATTTCCAGTGTTAAGAGCCCCCCTCCCCCCTTTTTTTTTTTACAGTGGTGTGTGGTGGGGTTTAAGTTAGCATATCAAATCTCGTTTTCTGTTTTGCACTTTGCCACTAGTGTTGCTCTCCATTGTGTTATATTATTCTTTTATTTTTTTATAATTTTTAAACGTTTTTAAGTTGGTATTTTTGTCCTCTATTATTTCTCTTGTCGGGTTTATATTCATTATCAGTTATCAATAGAGTTAGCCTTCGCATGGGGCAAACGTCCATTTTTTATGATCACATTTTTATGGGCCTCTTATCTAATATGGTTACCCATACGTCGGGGAAACCGGTTACTGTCTTCTGAGACTTAAGGTCATTAGTAGTTCATGAGGTCAATTTCAGTCGCCATTTTGACTTTGATTTGTGTGTGTGTGTGTGTGTGTGTGTAATTACCTCGTTGTACAATAATGCGCTTAATTACGTTATTGTTATCATCTACGTGTATGTGGGGCCCCACAGGGTCGTGTTCTCTCACATTGTCGGTTAAGTTGAAAGGTATTAGAAAGAAAACGCAAAGTAGAGATTATTAGTTATATTTATTGACCAGCTCCGCAAGTTACATAACTGGGCTTAAGGATTACGTAGTTTTTAACGAGTTTAATGTGTACTGTAAAACACTGTTCTCAGTTTCCCGTTTTCTTTTTGATGTGAGTTTGAAGTTCCTTGTCATTGTGTCCAGTAGGAAAATTCTGCCCGCAGACCATTTTCTGCGCTTTCTGAGATCATTCACCATTTTCTAAAACACTTAAGTTAATTGTGAGGGGAGACATTACGGATACTTGTACGGGATAACAACTTGTAATCATCATGAGTAATTACATTTAAGAAACCTATAATTACATTTAAGAAAACTAATTACATTTAAGAAAATAATTAGATTTAAGAAAACGTAATTACATTTAAGAAAACACAGTAATTACATTTAAGAAAACACTGTAATTACATTTAAGAAAACACTGTAATTACATTTAAGAAAACACTGTAATTACATTTAAGAAAACACTAATTACATTTAAGAAAACTAATTACATTTAAGAAAACAGTAATTAAATTTACGAAAAAAACAGTAATTACATTTAAGAAAACACTGTAATTACATTTAAGAAAACAATGTAATTACGTTTAAGAAAACAGTAATTACATTTAAGAATAAACTGTAATTACATTTAAGAAAACTGTAATTACATTTAAGAAAACTAATTACATTTAAGAAAACAATGTAATTGCATTTAAGAAACCCCTGTAATTACATTTAAGAAAACAATGTAATCATTGAGAACATGAAATGAGGACGAGAACTTTGTGACTTCTATTAATCCAGGCTCCAGTCAGGACCCGACGCCCCTGAAGTAAGAAGGGCCTAAGACACGGTTGGGAAGGGGAGGATAGTAATGTGTGTCTCGGGGAGTGGTAAACCATGTTAGACAAGGCTGTTTACCCGCTACCCCTGTTGTTTGCCCCAGTCATGGAGAAAGTAGTTTGGGGGCGGCGGCTGGACACACACACACACACACACACACACCTGGAGACGCGTTGCCGGGCGTGTGTTTAGGGGAGGGTGGGTGTTGACAGGGTGTCGCTCTCCGTTCTCTGGTGAGAGAGAGAGAGAGAGAGAGAGAGAGAGAGAGAGAGAGAGAGAGAGAGAGAGAGAGAGAGAGAGAGAGAGAGAGAGTAAAACCACGACTTGTGACGACGCGGGGAAATCACACCCCTGCACGGAGACACGTGAGGACAACACGGACGGTAAAGTGTTGATGTGAGACACTGTGACGTTCTTGGAGTTGGTGGTAATGATGGAGTTAACGTAGCGGAGTTTGCTACACTGGGAAGTGGAGCGCCGGGAACGTTTTCTGGGAAATGTACTGTACGTGATGATATACGTGGCTTCTTGAAGTCTCCCTCTCTCATATATATATATATATATATATATATATATATATATATATATATATATATATATATATATATGTCTTGGACAATCGCATGTTTACCAAATAGCGTCCTAGCTTCGTGTCTTCGATGTATATCAACTGACTGTTATATTTCTCTCTTGTGTCTCCCATGATGATGTGATTATTACACGAAAGTGCACTTGGGAGCTTATCGTGTTTCATTTTCCCCGTGGACTCATAGGAATATATTTATTTATATATATATGACTAATGCTTTGTAATGGTTTGAAATATGTCACAACATTAAGTTTCAAAACAGATTTCTCTCCTGACATAGATTGATACTTAAGGCATTTTTTTTGTCCATTCTTGTACGAAATTTGTGGAATTTTCGTAATGAAAATGAACGTATACAGTGGCTTGTGATGGTGTGAGGCGGTGTTGATATTCGTGTGTTTTACTCTGTCTTCTTAACATAGTTGAACACTTCTGAGTCCCTTGTTAAGAAGGATTCAAACATCTCATGTGTTCGTCATGTGTTGGAAACTGTGTATGTAAGCTTTATCTAAACACTGTTGTCAGCATATCTTTTTTTCTTTTTAACCCAAGTGCTTTACGTACGTGGAGTGAGAGCCTGTATGGCCTCAGGGTCATATTGAACACCTGAAGAAGGTGTTTAAGTGGTTCACGATTGGTGGACATAACTTGACGACCCGTGGCAGTTAATGGGCCTAGAGGCCCAAATTACCAGCCACTCAAATAAATAAACAGCTTTTGACCTCTTGAACACGTCGTACCACTCTTTAGTTTCGGTGATTTGCTCTTCCATCTCCTTCGCGAGGGGGGGGTCAGGTCAAAGGGTCAAGCCATCAGTCATGCGCGAGGGTTGTCACGAACGTTCTCAAGTGGTTGACAACGACTAGAACATCATTAAGTTTGTACACAATTCGGCAGTTTGTATGCAATTCGGCAGTTTATCCTTAACGAGGTGTTTGCCGCTGAGCCGCGAACCATACTGGCTTCCTATTGTCACACGTGATGATGTGGACATGTGATCAGGAGAGAGAGAGAGAGAGAGAGAGAGAGAGAGAGAGAGAGAGAGAGAGAGAGACCGTCCAAATAGGTGGCCACGAATGAGGGAGAGCTGGGGAGAACAAGCAGTACCCGGATGTGGTTACGTTTTGAAAGTATAGATTGCCTCAAGTTCATCCCCACTGTGGAGGAGATACATACCACTGTGGAGGAGATACATACCACTGTGGAGGAGATTCATCCCACTGTGGAGGAGATACATCCCACTGTGGAGGAGATACATCCCACTGTGGAGGAGATACATACCACTGTGGAGGAGATACATCCCACTGTGGAGGAGATACATCCCACTGTGGAGGAGATACATCCCACTGTGGAGGAGATACATGCCACTGTGGAGGAGATTCATCCCACTGTGGAGGAGATTCATCCCACTGTGTTCTTTCCAGTGGATTGTCATTATTCCAGTGGCTGTTATCAACCAGGTAACATCATTACTGGTGACTTAATAACAGTCAAGACTCTCGGTGACTTACAAGTCATACCAGATGTGTGCTGTTGATCAGTTTGCGTCGAGATGAATGAGTGGGTTTCGATTCTACGTTGGCTTTTAGGGATTATAAGGTGCATTCGACTCCCCTGGACGTCCATGTTGGTGACCGTGTTCCTGGTCGTGCTTTTAAAGTTATACATTTGAGTTCAATTTTTGCTGTACGGTCACAAAAACGCCATATGTAACTGGTGTGTATATCGATGAACGCTTCAGCATCCCAGCGGTGTTCACTACTTCGTGAATCGTGAGTCGTATGACGCGTGGAAATACGTGATTCGTGAGTCATATGACGTGTGGAAATACGTGATTCGTGAGTCATATGACGCGTGGAAATACGTGATTCGTGAGTCACATGACGTGTGGACATAGGTGATTCGTGAGTCACATGACGTGTGGAAATACGTGACCAGTGAAACGCACGACGTGCCGAATGGATTTCAAGGAGAAAGCTTTTGATTTAACGCATCGAAGACCCCAAGTGTGAGGAGTTTCTGACAAGTTAGTGCGATTGTGCGCTGTGGGTACACTGTGCGCAGACGCCATGCGCATCGGAGGTCGTAAAATTTCAGAGACTTAGTGAAAGGTGATGAGCGATGGTTCCCAGTGAAGACGTACACTTTCCTCATTTTCATTTCTCTAGTATCGTGAATATATATATGTATTTCACTTTACCCTCTCAGTAACCTTCGTAAGATAATAATATATTTGAACATTCTTTAGTGGTATATTTGGAAATTTATGTCTTTAAGAATATGCGCAGGAAAGTGAAAACGTGTGGAATTCATCAATATATTTTTTTTTACAAGAAATCAAGTCATACGAGAGTTTCGCTGGTAACGTACGATAGTCACGTCGCACAGATTTCTACCCTGGACTTGGACTAGTATAACCTGTAACGTACGATAACTCTGAGGTCATCTAGAGTCTATTCCTTTAAATAGTTTTCTTAATATCGTACGATGGCTATCGAGTTATACAGATTTTCTCCCTTAAGATCTTAGCCAACGGAGTTCGATAGTTTTACTGATAACGTACGATACTTCCCGCGTACGATAGTTCTCGTGCACGATAGTTCTCGCGTATGATAGTTATCGCGTACGATATTTCTCGTGTACCATACTTCTCGCGTACATTTCTCGCGTACGATACTTCTCGCGCACGACATTTCTCGCGTACGATACTGCCCGCGTACGATACTTCTCGCGTACGGTACTTCTTGCTTACGACATTTCTCGCGTACGATACTTAACGACATTTCTCGCGTACGATACTTATCGCGTACGACATTTCTCACGTACGACATTTCCCGCGTACGATACTTCCCGCATACGATACGTCTCGGGTTTTCTCCAGTGACGCTCCGTCATGGAGGCTGCCAGCGTAACGTTTACGACATAGAAACCCAGTGTACCGTGGTGAGGCGGGGGGGAAATATTCTCGTACAGGGACGGGTCTGGTCTGGGTTTACCACGTCCACTTGGGTGAGAGAGAGAGAGAGAGAGAGAGAGAGAGAGAGAGAGAGAGAGAGAGGCGCTTGTTCATGCTGGTGTGGGAAGCAGAGCTGTGGGGGAGGAGGGAAAACCTGTGGTCGACTTATATTTACATTGTGGATAGATGTATTTTGCCCAAGTACGCGGGTTTATAGTTTGGTTTCTTGTATGAATGATGAAAATGATCTTTTATATTATTCTGATGATTAGTGAAGGTTCATTAGCATCGTATATATACGTAAAGGGATATGGGTTGGACGTGACAATATTACATGACGCATTATCGTGTACGAATTAATGTTCCGTTTTCTTTCTTTATTTTGTTATGTCAACATTTGGCTCCTGTACATTGCAGGACCTATTGTTCATCATTGCTTAGATAGAAGGTATGAATTACGGATCATATATATATATACCCAAGAAACGTGTGTGTTGCCATTTTTACGTCTCAGGTTGTAAGAAACATGTGTGTTGCCACTTCCATTTTTACGTCTAAGGTTGTAAGAAACATCTGTGTGTTGCCATTTTTACGTCTAAGGTTGTAAGAAACATCTGTGTGTTGCCACTTCCATTTTTACGTCTAAGGTTGTAAGAAACATCTGTGTGTTGCCATTTTTACGTCTAAGGTTGTAAGAAACATCTGTGTGTTGCCACTTCCATTTTTACGTCTAAGGTTGTGTTTATATTTAACAAGTTACAACCACCTCGAACCCTGGGTATTCATTCCAAGTGTCGGTTTTGCTCTGTGTTTGACCGACCATCACACACATACACTCAGACATGATGGTATTGCTGAGTGCCTCTAAAATCAGCGAGATCAGAGCCAATGAGCCCAAAAAGGATGGAGAACGGTAATGACCAGTGTTAATCCTACTGATATAGTTTCATCGTACACCTAAAAGCTTTTATGTCCAGAAATGAGAACATTTGACTGGCGATGGTTCACAGCGATTGAGAACGAGTTCTTGTATTCCCATAATAATGGTCAACACCTGGGCCCCATGTTCTTCTAGACGTTAAAAAAATATAAGAAAAAAACCCAATCCGTTTTCCATCTGTATAACCCAGCCACCTGAAGTTGAAACGTCAGTAATTAACAGGGAATGTAGTTCACATGGTAACGGTTCCCTCTGCCACAACTACTAGTGATGGTGATTAGCCCGAACCACCCCACTTTCAGTTCTCTCAGCCAATAAGGGCCAATCTTGGCACGTCTCAATCTGAGTTGCCGGATTGGTTTTTTTTTCTCTTAAGTTTTGTTAGGTTTTTTTTAGACTTGTTAACTGCCTGAGTCGTTCGTGTTGTTTCCGGCAAGTTGTAACCAAACAATCGAAGGCGTCTTGAGTACTTGGAGTGTGTGGTAGGCTGGGCCAATCATCACTGGGCCTGCATGTGTGACCATGGTAGGCTGGGCCAATCACTGGGCCTGCATGTGTGACCATGGTAGGCTGGGCCAATCACTGGGCCTGCATGTGTGACCGTGGTAGGCTGGGCCAATCACTGGGCCTGCATGTGTGACCATGGTAGGCTGGGCCAATCAGACGACACATGAGACAGTTGCCACACGCCCTGCTATGAGATCATCATGTACAGGGTGTCAAAGGGTGACACGCCAGTTAGTTAGGCTAGGCTGTTCACGTAAACATGATTACGTTACCTTAACGGGCCAATGATGTAGGTCGGGGAAGGGGGCGAACATGCACAGAGGGATGGATCAACTGCGAGGAATTATGATCTTTATGGCTCATTACTGTACAGTGTATATCAAACTGTGTAGTTAGGATAATCAATGTGCGTTGTTGAAGTTAGTTTTTCAAGGTTCCGGAGTGTTTTTATTGCTTAAAGTTCTGAGAAGAGAAAGTTCAGTTGGTATGTTATTAACTTAATCTAAGGGGGATGATTAGGTACACAAATCCCTTGAGAATATTTATTTCCTACAGTATTGATTAAGAGTTTGTGAAGAACATTAATTTTCTTTGCGTGGTGACAGTTCTCCGCTCTCAGAGAAAGTGTGGGGGAGGGGAGGGAGTTGGGGTGGAGGGGGGGCAGGAGGGAGGCAGGGGTGGGAGTTGGGGTGGAGGGGGGGCAGGAGGGAGGGAGGGATTATTAAAGAGACACCATCCCAGGGGGTCATTTTAGGGAGAGGGTTCATCCCTGTCCAGGACATTGTATGTATAGTCCGGTCGGTCGGTCGGGGCATAGAAAACGATGGGAGTGGCAGGTTTAAGGAGAGAGAGAGAGAGAGAGAGAGAGAGAGAGAGAGAGAGGTGAACCACCACCGCTAGCCATCGCTCGGGTTGTTTTGAACGCTCCAACGTCCCACTGAGGCTGGATTAGGTCATCTGAGTTGTGGTCTTCGACGACCTCAGACGCTCGTTAGATTGAGCTGCCGTCACATCGTTAGGAACAGGGCGCCAGTTTCGCCAGGGGAAGGGGGGGGGGACACCTAGAATGACACCCAGGGAGAGGAAGAGGAGGAGGGAGGAGGAAGAGGAAGGAAGAGGAGGAGGGAGGAGGAAGAGGAAGAGGAGGAGGGAGAGGAGGGAGGAGGAAGAGGAGGGAGGAGGAAGAGGAGGGAGGAGGAAGAGGAGGGAGGAGGAAGAGGAGGGAGGAGGAAGAGGAAGGAAGAGGAAGAGGAGGAGGAGGGAGAAGGAAGAGGAGGAGGGAGGAGGGAGAGGAGGGAGGAGCGAAGAATCCAACGCCGCCGGCACAGAATAAACCACGCCAGTCGAACTTAAGGTCACGCACCTGTTTTATTAAGTAGGTTAGAGTATCAGGTAACGTGAGGGGGTGTGTGTGTGGGGGAGGCCTGCCATGAGAGCAGCAACTACCGTGGGAAAACATGACGGGTCGTCCTGTGGGGGGAGGAGGGAGAGGGTGTGTGTGTGTGTGGGGAGGGAGGGAAATATGGCCCACTTTCTCCCGTAGATGGTTCACTTTCCCTGGTCACACAGCCTGGTGGCTGCCGGCCCGAGTTACTGGTTCTCTAGCCCCACCACCATCGTCTTGAGACGAGCAGGCGGGAGTGTGTCTTATCGCAAACTGACTGTCTCTCTCTCTCTCTCTCTCTCTCTCTCTCTCTCTCTCTCTCTCTCTCTCTCTCTCTCTCTCTCTCTGTGCATCAGTCTTATTTATCTATCTTCTTTATACTTGCAAGTTCATCTGACTCCTTTTCCCGTCACTTTTTTTTCCATTTTGGAGGTTCCATTCACGGGCAGACGTCCACACCAAGGCCTGGCCTTAATTGAAATATGTGGAGACAATTATGAAACGGAAAAAGAAAAGACAAGGGAAAATATTTACGAATTTTGGAGGAAGTGAAAAACCTGTCTCCTGAAATGTGCCAGGTCATACTGGGAAAGACGTGAGAAAAAAAGTTCCAAAGCTTCGACGTGTAGGGAAAGAAGCAGGTATCAAAGCGGCCCACCCTTGAGTTGCCGATGGCCACACAATAATCACGGTACGTAGCAGCAGCCTGACGAGTATTGCGTGGTCTGCTCCTTATGTTTACCTGATCCCGTTCCTTTATATTACCTCGAGGTGACCTGTATCTTGCAGATAATTGCCTTACGTCGTATGTAGAGCGGGTCACTTAGGTGTGCCTAGGTAGCCAAAAGTGAAGAGCTTTGGGGTATCGGGGCCTAAACATTCAGGAGGGTGAGAGGCGTGGTGTGGATAGAATGACTTAGGTCCCTGCTGTGTATGGAGATGGGGGGTGGGTGGCAACTCGCAGTCATTAGCTTGAACCAGGGCACAGGAAGCGGTTGACAAGATAAACTATCGAGAAGAATGCCAGGCTGGTATGTGATTGATAGACTCTGGCTTTGGCCCCATCATAGATGCCAGCTGGAGTCTGGATGAATGCAAGTCCCGGTATTGTTTGTTCCCGACTTTACCTAGCAAAGGAAGCAAAGACAGTTAGATGTAGTTAGATGTACACACAAAGATACGTCAGTATGATATTAGCTTAAAAGATGGTAAGGTTCTCGAGATTTTCAATCCAGGTTATGACCAGAGGTACCGATCGATATAATGGCCTGGGGCTCTGACCTGAAACTTAAGAGGCCAGGTCAGAGCCTGGGATGTCACACTCAAGGGTCATAAGGTCGTACTTCATCGTGCCGTTGGGCTCAAGTCGTGAGTGGGACTAGGCTCGTCTTTATGAGTGGCGATCCGTTGATCGTGGTGGAGACAATGGTTTGATTTTGACTCTAGAATCTTGATTTGTTTTTCTAAATATGGTGCGTCAGGAAAATGAAGAGCATAGGGTGAAGAACAGATGGCTTAGCGACACAAGGAGGGAAGCTACAGAGCTGAAGTTCAGTCACAGAAACACGAGAATCAGTCAAGGAAGGAAGGGAAGTGGGCTGGTTGACATGGCACGCGACCTGTTGAACACCGCCACTATCCAACCTAATTGGGGAGTTGCACAGCCGACCTGTTCCCTCCTCAGTGGGAGACCAGCTACCTCTCTTGAAGTAACCTCGAGTATTTTGCAATGATCCCTTGTAATAGAGCATGGAAAACACCTGGAGAAGTTGGTTATGGCAGCAGTAGACTGGCCTTTTTATTTATTAAAAGAACGTATTTTGCTTCAGTACCACTAGTCGCGTTCTGGGGGTCCGACTGAGTTCTTCTTGTACCCTGTCGTCTTCGTGGTGGTTTTAATGGCCGGGTGGGTTATGCCAGGAGGGCGCCGTCTGGTGCATTGATGTGCTGGGGCGTCTGTCCAGAGATCCCCAGCCAGCGCCGGTGGCAGTTCGTGGGTAGGAAGTAAAAGATTTCACATTCGGCTGGGTTGAGAGAGAGAGACACCCCAGACTCCTCCTCCTCCTCCTCTTGTACCCAGTTGACTTAACAGTGAAAAGACTTGGCGTTTCAGGTTGTCATATATATATATATATATATATATATATATATATATAGAGAGAGAGAGAGAGAGAGAGAGAGAGAGAGAGAGAGAGAGAGAGAGAGAGAGAGAGAGAGAGAGAGAGAGAGAGAGAATGTATATATATATATATATATACCTTTGTCTTACGGTTGTATCTACTCATTTCTTACAAGTGTCGTGGGCGTAGAACTTTAAGTCACTGGATAAACAGTCCAGCTGTAGTAAGTTGTTTTGAAGGTGGGGGGAGACTTGGGCCTGTGTGCAGGTGGAGCGGTTTTCTGTGTCAGCAGCGTTGGACGTGGGACTGAAGCAAATCAGTCGTGTATGACGAGATCATCTTTTGGTGTACAAATTAACGTTTTTTTTTTTATTAACGTGGGAACCCATCGCCCGCCACGTTATCACTGAGTATAAAGTGAGGATGTGTAAGGATGAACTGAGTGGAAGGATTCATTTAAATGGACGTAAAGATGATATAAATGATAGTACCTAAATCACACGGGAAATGGTCTGGCCTGTCTACCCACAGCCCATGGAAAATTTCTGCTACCCTCGCTCTTATCCGCAGAGAAATTTCTTGTCAGTAGTTCTAACCTTAGAAAAAAATTCACACACACACACACACACACACACACACACACACACACCTCGCTGGAGTTTCAGTAGCATTTTTCACTCAGTTGTGTAGAAAGTGAACATTCAGTATTTGATTACCACATATCAACTTTCTTATCGTGCGTTTTTATCATTTAGTGGTTTGACACCCGACACAGATGTGTAACGAAAGCACGGAATTTTCACTTTATATATTTTTAAAGAATTTCAAAATACTTTTACATCATTTTTCATCCGTTTGATATAATATATTTACTTATATATTTTATAATTTTTTTAGTGAGTCATATTTACAATATATATATATATATATATATATATATATATATATATATATATATATATATATATATATATATATATATATAAACGATGATGAATAGCTTGAATACAGAATTTTAAGGATCTCTCTGAAACAGTTACGTCACTTTACATGCAGCATTGAAAGGTATAACAGCTGAGTACGTGTGCGTTGTGCTTGGTAACGAGGACTTGTTTGTTACTGAGGTGTCCAGCATCGTAATGGAGCGCTGGTCATATATAAAATAGTTTCACCCCAGCGGCCATCATTGGTGCGCGACGGTATCTGCAGGAGAAATTTCAACCTGAATATCTTTTTATTTTCCCCGGATATCCGACCCGGCATCTTCAATTCAGTATTTTTATAATTGAAAGTAATAAATATCTAAATAATCTCCCACAGGAAATTGTTAAATGTGAGAGGCTAAGATGATTTTTTTTAGAAAGAATGATGACGTCAGATAGCCTCTGGCATGGATGATCACGTGATGTAAACATTTGAACACAGGCGACCCCCCCCCCAAAAAGGACGAATATATTTGATAGTGTATGACGCCATCTTATTACCAGTTTCGTCATGGCTTAATCATTGTTTTAGCTCTTAGGAATGAACCAATCAGCACAGGTTCAAGGTCTGACCTTGACATACCGGTGAAGCCTTGCCTAGTTTTTCCAGGTTTAAAGGCCAGAGGTGAAGTTCACAGGGTCAGTTGGCTTCGTGGCCATCTTGTGGGTTTGCCTCGGCTCAGTTATTAGGTTTGACGTTATGTAAATACTCCTCTGTGTTATGTACAATGTTTTTTTTTTTATCTTTATCATTATATTTAGGTAAGATTATCTCGTTAATCTGTAATATTGATTAGTCGTGCCGTAACGCCAGGATGATTACAGGAAAAGAATTGTTGGGGTGATTATCATACATACATCACCGTAATCATTATAATCACAAGGTTTCCCCAGAGCAGTTAAGGGGGTCATGGGTCTTAATCAGTAATCGTTGTGGACATTAATCAAACAGGAAAGATAGTGTGCTTATCAGTCGAGGTGAAAACATTGATAATCTTAAACGGTTCTGTGGATAGAATTGATTTCAACGCGTTTATCAAGTGTGGGCAAACCTTTCTCACTCTCGCCTTCCACTCTTTCGTTTCGACTTCACTGGGGGAAAGAATTGTGGCGATGCACATGACTTGGCAGGGTTCTCCATTTCTCTGGGGAAATAAAGAAACTTCGACTGTTTTATTTTCTAAAGCAACGTTATGTTTTGAAATTTACAGCGAATTGGGTTACAAAAGTTCGTGTGAGGGATAGTTGTAAAAATTATGGAAATATAATCAAAGTACGTGAGGATTTGCGTTCCAGAATGATTTATAAATGAAAATAATGTTTTTAATAACCGCTTGAGATATTATATATACATCTAATCATCATCGGGTCGTAACTTAAGGGGTCGTACTGTCGTACTTGAGGGAATATTGTATTGATTGCTGGATCTAAATGTTTTTTTTTTTACCTGTCGAATATTTGTGACTCGGACTTATGCCTGCATGATTATACAGGGGCATCATATGTGTGTGTGTGTGTGTGTGTGTGTGTGTGTGCTCTGTTAATACGAAAGCATTTTGTGTGTGTGTGTGTGTGTGTGTGTTAATGGAAGAGCGTTTATGTATTTTTTCTGTGTGTATTCATGCGCGCGCGCGCTCACTGAATCTGTATCCTTGCCTTTGCATACGACCTTTGACTTTAGATATGTCCCAGTTGATAAATGTGTTCATAAGGGCCGTACTCTGTTAATGTTCTGACCTTACAACATGAACTTTCCGTAAGCGTTATTAATCTATAGAAGCCGATCGATAAAGTGAATCACGTCTTTGTTTGTGCGCCACAGAGTCTGGAGGGATTCCAACCCTCTAGCTGGGAACAGTGCTCTTTCCAGCATGACCTATGATGACCTTCAGCTTGACCTCTGACCTTGTTTTTCCCCTCTCCTCAGGCAGCAGCTCGGATGACCGGAAGTTGAAGATTGAGCCCCATGGGTGCTATGGGCCAGAGGACCAGCCTGGCGTGTGTATGTTCAACTTCGAGTGTTACCAGAAGGTCGGGCAAGTCGTGGGCGCATGTATCGACGGGTTCCTCTTCGGCGCCTGCTGCAGCCTGCCGGCGGGGGTGACGGTGGATGAGGATGAGGAGGAGGAGGAGGAGGAGGAGGTGCCTGAAGGAGGAGGAGGAGCGACGGAGGAGGGAGTGCCAGAGAAAGGAGAGCCAGAGGAAGAGGAAGAGAATGCCATGCAACATGTGGACAAGGGAGAGGATGAACAGCACCAGGGTTTAGGAAGTAGTCAGGGGCTGAATGAGGTAGGTCAGCAGCACCATCAGGAGGGAGGAGGCCAGCCACAGGATGGACGCTATCCGCAAAAGGTGGACGGTGACAAGCAGCCAGTGGAAGACGACCAGCAGGTGTTGGAAAATGACGAGCTACCTGAAGGTGGTGGTGGACATGGTAGTCCCCAGGTGACGTGGACGACGGCTGCCGACGGAGGCGCCCCCACCACACCCAGCGTCGCCCCTGAGGTAGAGGAGTCCATCGGCGACGACGAAGAAGGTTCTACGGACGGAGCCACGCCAGACGTCCCTCCGAGCGCAGCAACAGAGGTCAGTCCTGTTGAAGAACCCATAGCAGAGGAGGGCCCTACTGACGAAGTCACAGCAGGGGAAAATCCCATTGACGATGCCGCAGCAGGAGTCCCTCTGACCACTGTAGGAGAGGAAGGTCCTACTGACGAAGACACAGCAGGAGACTCCCTCAGCGCGCCAGCTACGGGCGACCGAGAGACAGACGGCCCAACCACGCAGGCGACGGAAGACCCAGCGCACACCATTGTCCCGGGCGTCGCTGTCATTAATGTGGAGAGGCTGACAGATTCAGCTGATGAAGAAGGCGAAGAGGGAGGTGCTGACAACATCAGTGACCCTGCCCAGGACGAACTTGCCCTAGTTCTGTCTCCTGATGGAAGCACGACGGAGCCAGACGTTCGAGACAACGAAATATCTGTAACAAGCGCACCAGAAACGCAGGGCGCAACGCTGACGAAGACTGAGGAATACGGCCATACAGACCCCACGTTGCTGACCACTTCTGAGGGAGGCAGTGGCGAGACGACGGACACTGCTGGCGATATCGGGGCCTCCACGGACCAGCCCACCAAGGTCATGGCTGTGAGGGATCAGATGGAGTCAACCATGTCAGTTTTTGAGGTGTCCTCCACCACCATTCATCCCATCGACGTGGCTGCCACAGAGTCCAACTCGAAGTACCAGAGCGAGACGGAGACCGGGATACCCGAGTCCCTGGCCGACGCCGGCATCATCACCTTCACCATGGTCCAGGGCGACGACTCGACCAGCAGCGAACCCTACTTCGATGTCGACGAAGATACGGAGAGCGTCCCTCTGATGACGTTGCCTGACGACCTGGAGGCCTTCGTCACGCACCTGGTGACGACCCTCGATGTGACTGACCCGGTCCGGGACGACGTGGACGACTACCCCGGCGGGAGCGTCCACCCAGACGCACCCCAGGTGGCTGACGAGATGTACTTCGAGACCAGGCCTACGTCACACAGGCCATACGCTCCCCCTACCACCGACCCCTCGACCACAACGGAAGCACTGCTCTTCTGGAGCGTCAAGCCCTCCACCTCGATATTTGGACGCCCGAACTCGCCCCATTACAGGCCGACGCCCTCGCCGATAGACATCACCGTCGAGACTAACTTCAACTTCTCGGTCGTCACCACCGAGGAGGAGAAGGACGAGGAGGAGGACCTCGTCACCACTACTACCTCCCCACCCTCGACTTTTGCCCCCAGACCTGCCATGTTCCGTCCGCGGCCAGACGTGGCGGACACGATGGCCTCAGCGACCACAGAGGGCACGTCTGTGACCTCCAGGGTCGCGTCTGACGCGCCAAACGTCACCGCTACGTTCACGACGGAAGCGACGACTCTTCCCGGCGAACTGATGGCAACGATCCCTCGGACGACGACAGAGCCGATGCTCATCTGGACGCTCTCCCCGCAGCCCTCCATACTGGACGCCAAGCCCTCCATGTCCACGGGAATTCCTCAAGTGAGTTCGAGTACCCCGAAGCCCGGCCGGGACCCCCAGTCCACCACAGCTTCTCCTGACGATGGCGTGGGCGAGGGAGAGGAGGACTCCCTCCTCTTCTGGACCATCGCTCCTCGACCGCCCATCATGGACATACGACCCCAGACGGAGGCTGCGACGCAGCCCCTCACGCAGACGACCGAGACGACTCCAGAAACGCCAACGACTCCCAATCTCACGGACCCCCTGGCCTTCTGGACGACGACGACCCGGGTCAGTAAACCACCGACGACCACCGCGAGCGACGCAGAGGAACCGTTGTTGATCTGGACGACGACGACGAAGCGACCGAGGCCCTCCCTCCCGGGGGGGTCGTCCCCCCCAGACCAGCAGCCCACGGCGCTGCTGTCGTCGCCGTACTTCGAGGCCACCATGTACGTCACCTCGACGACCGCCAAAGACGAGGAGATGTACGTGCAGTCGCCCATCCTGCCGGGCGAGCTTCTGCAGCACATCACAGGTGACCTCCTCTCGCACGGCCGACTCAACGCCACCACCTCCACCACCACAGACCACCCGTCTCCTCCCTGGGCCTCCTCAACGTACCCTATACAGACCCTCGGCCACCACGAACCCGCAGACAACACCATCTCCTCCGGCAAACCCAGACCCGCCACCACCCAGACCCAAAGCACGACCCCCTCCACCACCACAACAACGTCTCGTAGGACGACACCCAAGCCTACTACAACCACTACGACGACGACGACGACGACCACTGCTACTACAAGAAGACCGAAACCTCCGAGGAAGACGACCACCACGACGCCCAAACCGACGACGGAGGAACCCATCTCGCCCATCGACCAGTTCATCGTGGACTTCATCAACTCCTCCCCACCAGAGGACGAGTCGACCACAGCCACCCAGGCTCCCCCACCCATCGACCTCGACCTCCTGGCTCAGGTGAGACGTCTGGGCTAATAGTACGACACACACACACACACACACACACACACACACACACACACACACACAGAAAACGAAAGACCTTTACACACACACACACACACACACACACACGCACGCACAGAAAACGAAAGACCTTTACACACACACACACACACACACACGCACGCACAGAAAACGAAAGACCTTTACACACACACACACACACACACACGCACGCACAGAAAACGAAAGACCTTTACACACACACACACACACACACGCAGAAAACGAGAGACCTTTACACACACACACACACACACACACACACACACACACACAGAAAACGAGAGACCTTTACACACACACACACACACACACACACACACACAGAAAACGAGAGACCTTTACACACACACACACACACACACACGCAGAAAACGAAAGACCTTTACACACACACACACACACACACACACACAGAAAACGAAAGACCTTTACACACACACACACAAATACACACACACAGAAAACGAGAGACCTTTACACACACACACACACACACACACAGAAAACGAAAGACCTTTACACACACACACACACACACACACAGAAAACGAAAGACCTTTACACACACACACACACACACACACACACACACACACACAGAGCGGGTAGAGAACTCCCTGCGCTTACAGTCCAAACAGGTAGTGGATACGAGACAGACAGATGTACGAGCAGGAATATAAGATAACCATAACATGAGGAGAGACAGAGAGTCTAGGAATTACTTACAATTACTAGAATTACAATTAAGCAAAGTACCACAGCTGGATAGCATCCAAACCGTGAGTTAGCTTAGCTTTATACATAATTCCTCCGGCCACAAAGTAACATATCATTAAACAAATTAATTTCGAAAAATTTATGGGTTTTAGATTTTTAAATTTCGTTCATAGAAATAAAAAATCTCGGAGGAAAGTGAACGAATCTTGCTAAAGAGGTTAAAAGTTTATTTTAAGTTTCTCTCAGGAAATGTACACACTGCTTTTCACTTTATACTGTACTTCAGTTTGTGATCTTGTAAATATTCTTCCATTCCCTTCCAGTTCTCCTTATTCTTTCGAATTTGTTCTACAAAGCAAATGCATTGATGTCTGACCCATTCCAGTTTGTAAATAAGTTATTTAAATGAAGTAGCTCTCGAGGGCAGCTTATTTGGACGGTAATTTACACAAAATTCATTTACTGGAACTTAGTGTCGATTTACAGTCGAGAATTTTAGGATTTCCTTTAAGAAAACTGTAATTTTTTTTAGTTTTCTTGAACGGAACTGAATGTTAAGGTTTAATATAGAACGCTAAGTCATCACTGATTACAGCATGCAGATGAACCAGTTCAGACATATTAGGAAAATGTTTAGAATGATGCTTGAAATTGCTTAATAAAGTCGGATTTTATTTTTTCTTTTAAGTGAACTTCGGGTCATAAATTTTTCCTTGGATAAAGTTGAACAAAATTGGTCATTTCTTTGATAAGGTCCACGTATATAGTGTGTGAATGTATGGCTGTATGATAATTGTGGTTATTGATAATGAAACTATGGCTGTATGATAATTGTGGTTATTGATAATGACAATATGACTGTATGATAATTCTAGTCATTGATAATGACATTATGACCCCCTGACGGACCTCTAAAACTTGAAATAACCAAAGAACCTAAATTTATTTTAAAGGTTCAGTTTAGTCATTAAGTCCACCAGACTTAGCTGGAGCGCCCCCCCCCTTTTTAAACTTATACTTCGTGACTGATGACTTATATACGATATATTTTTTCTCTCTCGTGTGTGTGTGTGTGTCCTCCTCATCTTCAGCTCTTCAACTTGACTAACTTCGTACCTGGGGAGGAGGTTCTCTTCCCCCTCCCCCCCGCGCCGACGTCAGCTGCAACGCCCAGACCCAACCCGACCACCTCATCTACCAGACCGACCCCCACGACGACCAGACCCAAACCCACCGTCAGTCGCGTCAACAACCTACCAGTGTTCACGCCCGAACCACTCACTACCACCACCTCCACCACTACTACCACTACCACCACTACTACTACTACTACTACTACTACGACTACTACCACAACTACCACACCAACGACCACCACACCTGCCTGGGACTACCGAACGTGTGAGTAGATATATACGGTAATATGTACGTCCCTCCCAAAAAAAATACGTAGATCCCTTAGTGTTATTATGTTTCCATAATTGAATATGTCTGTATTCTTGACTGAAATCAACAATTATGACATTTAATTACTCAAACGACCTTAGTTAAGATTAATAATAGTCTTACTGTAGTTATATACTTAATGTTTGATCCTTTGATGAATATTGAACGTTCATTTGATCCTCAAATATATGTAATATTCACTTGATCTCAAATTATATTTGATATTCACTTGACTTCAAAATTTATTTGATATTCCCTTTATCCCAAAATATATTTGATATTCTCTTGATCCCAAAATATATTTGATATTCTCTTGATCCCAAAATATATTTGATATTCTCTTGATCACAAAATATATTTGATATTCCCTTGATCCCAAAGTATATAGATTTTTACTTCAACTCAGAGTTTCCGATTTACTTGAAATGTATTTACGATGTATATAAGTCTCTCCCTCTCTCCCTCCCTCCCTACCTACCTCCATACACCTTATCTAATCATCGTCCCTTGTGTGTGTGTGTGTGTGTGTGTGTGTGTTGCAGCTTGTGGCGTGAGGCCCCTGGCCAGGGAAGGCAGGATTGTTAACGGGGAGCGAGCCGACTTCGCAGAGTGGCCGTGGCAGGCCCTGATCAAGGAGTCTACCTGGTTGGGTATCTTCACCAAAAACAAGTGTGGTGGCGTGTTGCTCAATAGTCGCTACGTCCTCACAGCTGCACACTGCCAGCCTGGGTAATTATCCATCATTAATCCTCATGATCCAACACGACGTCCATGTTAGACTTCCCTCCGTACTTCCGTCATTATTATGATAAATGATTTATCGAATACACGACGGGAATGTGGATGGAGGTCGTGAAATTGGTTTGTTATTTATTTTGTGGTAATTTTTGTGGTGATGTATTTTTTCCTAGAAGAAAGTTATTGTTATGATTGTTGTAGTTTGATTATAACAAGTGAGTTTGTGATGTCAGAGTCAGGGTTAAAAGTTCAACACCTGACTTACATATCTGATAATGTTTGATTAACTTTAACAAGTGGGGATAATGGGTTTATTAACGTCAGTAACTGGTATGGGACAAGTGAAGACTCCATTTATGAAGATGAACAAGTCACTAAACACCTACCTGGAACTTCCTTATGGAAAACGGGACGCTGGTTCGCTTATGTAATCAACAATGATCCATTTTCCATCACTTATCATTTTTTTTTTCTTAGTTTTGCATGACAGTCATCCAACGGTTTCGTCAGGAGCAAACAATCCCAATCACCAGTTACATGAACCAGTATCAGCCAATCCCCGCCTCACACACGCATCATACGACCCGTCTCCCCGACAGGTTCTTGGCCTCCCTAATAGTCGTCCTCGGGGAGTACGACCTCTCGGACGACTACGAACCCAAGAAGGTCGTGCAGCGGAACGTGAAGAGAGTGGTCGTCCACCGGGGCTACGTGGCCAAAACCTTCGACAACGACCTGGCCCTGCTGGAGATGGAACGACCCGTGACCTTCGACGAGCACATCGTGCCCATCTGCATGCCCGAGGGTCACGAGCTCTTCCTGGGCAAGAAGGGGGTCGTCACCGGCTGGGGCCGGCTCTCCTACGGTGGGTCGCCCGTCGGCAGGGAGTGAGGGAGGGAGGGTGGAGGATGAGTGAGGGAGTGAGTGTGGAGGGTGAGTGAGGGAGGGAGGGAGTGAGGGAGGGAGGGTGGAGGATGAGTGAGGGTGGAGAGTGAGTGAGGGAGGGAGGGTGGAAGTTGAGTGAGGGAGGAGGGTGAGTGAGGGAGGAGGGTGAGTGAGGGAGTGAGGGAGGGCTTTCATCTTGGGGTCTTAAACGTGCCGGAATAGTAAAGTCTATCCTTATATATTAGTATTTAGAAAACTAGTTTTGAAACATCATTTGATTTTGACAGCAATGGTGTAGATATTCCTATAATATCAAATCCAAGTGTAGGCAAATATTTTAAGATGGTGTTATTTTTCATGGTTTTTACAGTTAGAATTAAGGTTACATTTGTCATAATTAGTCTTATTTTTTATGGTTTTTATAGTTAGAATTAAGGTGTGTTATACTGTCATAATTAGTCATTTCATTATGGTTTTTATAGTTAGAATTAAGGTGTTATACTGTCATAATTAGTCATTTTATTATGGTTTTTATAGTTAGAATTAAGGTTTTAGGAACGTCATAATGTCTTAGGACTGTTTTATACGTTTAAATATATAAAGATAAAATGCATTTGACATCTCCGTTGTTGTCTGTATGGAGGAAGCTGACCCGGGTGTGTGTGTGTCCCTGCAGGTGGACCAGTACCCACCCAGCTCAACGAAGTGGAGGTTCCCATCATCAAAAATGAGGAGTGTCAGCAGTGGTTCAACGAGGCCGGCCACGTTAAAACCATCAAACCGGAGTTCTTCTGCGCCGGGTACAAGCAAGGCAAGAAGGACTCGTGTGAGGTGAGTGAGTGGGGAAATAAGTAGGATCGTGTAGGGGGAAAATTAAAATGAGGACAAAGAAAGGAATGTGTTTTTAGGTTATAGAGAGGGGGAAATAAAAGGATCGTGTGAGGTGAGTGATGAAAAGGGGAATAAGAAAATGTTGAGGTGAGTGAGTAGGGGGAAAAGAAGGATCGTGTAGTGAGTGAGTGAGGTAATAAAAAGTTTGTGTGAAGGGGGAGTTTAAATGAGTGTGGAATAAGAAAACCGTGTGAGGTGAAATGAGAAAAGGAGGAACATAAAAAGGTGTTTTTGGGGAGGGGGAAAAGGGGGAGGGAATAAGAAAATTGTAGAGGTTTAAATAGTAGTAGGGAATAAGAAAATCGTGTGAGGTTTTGTGAGAGGGAGGAAATAGAAGACCCCAATGGGATAGGGAGGGATTAAAATACAAAGAATGTGGGTTTTGGAGAGGGTGGGGTTTGTAAGAGGGCAGAGGTTTTGAGGGTTAAGGGGGAGAAGTTGTTTGTGGGTGGATTATTGAAGGGCGGGTTTATGTAGTTTTTGTGTTTTTAGTGTTTTTGGTTGTGTGTGTGTGGTTGTATTGAAGATAAATTGTTCATTAATAGGTTTTAATGTGAATGGTTAGTTTGGTTGACATTTATTCAATTACCGGGAATTATAGTATTAATATAAGTTTTGTTTATTATATTGTTTTTAGTATTAGAAGTAAAGTTAAAAAATTTGTTATTATACAAGTATGTATGATTTTAAAATAGAGTGGAAAAAATTTTGAGTTTAATTATATGAGAGGGAATTATTGATAGTTAGTTTATATATATTATTATAATTTTATTAATTTTATTATTGTTTGTTGTATTGTTTGTTGTTGGGGTTAATAAGGTGGTAGTTTTTAGTAAGGGGGAAAAGAGAATTTGTTTTAGTAGAAGGGGGTTTTAGTAGTAGTAGTGGGAGTTAAAAGTAGTAGTATTAGTAGTAGTTTTAGTAGTAGTAGTAAGTAGTAGTAGTAGTAGTAGTAGTAGTAGTAGTAGTAGTAGTATAGTAGTAGTAGTAGTAGTTATAGTAGTAGTAGCAGTAGTATTAGTAGTTATAGTAGTAGTATTAGTAGCAGTAGTAGTAGCAGTAGTAGTAGCAGTAGTAGTAGCAGTAGTATTAGTAGTATTAGTAGTAGTTATAGTAGTAGTAGTGGTAGTTATAGTAGTAGTTATAATAGTAGTTATAGTAGTATGATGATGATGATGATGACTAACGTAAGTTAACCATGGGTCAGGGTGACAGTGGCGGGCCGTTGTCAGTGCAAGGTGAAGATGGTCGGTGGTTGCTGGCAGGAACTGTGTCCCACGGCATCAAGTGCGCCTACCCTAACCTCCCAGGTGTGTACATGCGCATGACCTACTACAAGCCATGGATCGAGAGCATCATCAACTGATGCCCGTGTGTGCCTACGAGGAAGACGAAGAAGGAGAAGACGAAGAGGAAGAAGAAGACGAGGAAGAAGACGAGGAAGAAGAGGAAGAGGAAGACTAGGAAGAAGAAGAGGGAAGACGAGGAAGAACAAGAGGAAGAAGAAGATGAAGAGGAAGACGAGGAAGAACAAGAGGAAGAGGAAGACGAGGAAGAAGAAGAGGAGGAAGAAGAAGAGGAAGTGGAAGACGAGGAAGAAGACAAGGAAGAAGAAGAGGAAGACGAAGAAGAGGAAGAGAAAGACGAGGAAGAAAAAGACGAGGAGGAAGAAAGCGAAATACAATATTTCTTTCGGTGTTATTTCGCTGTGAAATTTCCCTTGACCGGAATAGCATTTGAGAAGAGATGGGACGTGTTTTATATATAATATATATATATTTGTATAGTTGAGAGTCATATGCAAAACTGGAGTATTATAGATTTATAAAGTGTACAGAGATAGTGTTTTAGGTATATAGAGACATGAGTGCATTGTTACATAAACTTGTACATAAACTACACAGAGCATTATCTATCGAAAGAATGTACAGTCTATTGATCACTATGTACAGATGGAATATATATATATATATATATATATATATATATATATATATATATATATATATATATATATATATATATATATATATATATATATATATATATTGAGCCGTAGCAATAAACGGTGAATTCAGTAGTGAACTTGGACAATATTTTGCCCTCATACCAACCTAACTCAGAGGTGGTGTTTAAAGTGACTGCAGGTCAGGTCACAGGTCAGGTCACAGTGGTGCGACTTATGAAACTTGATCATCTGACCTGAAAAAAAAAACCAATCCATTCCGAACTTCTATTTTTGTTGTTGTTGTTTTTGTTTTTGTTTACCTTATCCGAGTGAGGTAGATGTCTTGTTAGTGTTGTGTGACCAACTGTGATAATTGTGAACTGAGTGATAATCACGAAAGAGAAACCGAGATGATATGGAACATCCTATTGTGTTTTGAAGAACTTGTCAAATGGTTGTGTACAACAAGGTGGTAAGATGCTATATATATATATATATATATATATATATATATATATATATATATATATATATATATTTCTATCTGTGGACTTAACATTGTGACATCGAACCCTGGAAGACTTGAAAATGTCTCACTAACATGTACACAATCATATAAATTTTCACTTTTGTTTCTGTGAAATTGAAGAAATAAGACATTGATGTACATCACGTTTTCTATTGAAATTATTTCTTTAATTAAGTACGTAAATTTATCCAGAGTTGTTCACAATCATGGAGTCTGTGTCTGTTCATATTGTCTCTAGCTTCACTCTCATTTACATGAATGTATTTAGTGCATATTAAGCTTAATAAGTTACAGGTAAGTTCCTCCTTCAAATTCTATTATCTTTGATTGAAATTAGAAAGTAGGAAAACATTAGTAAAGACTGAAGATTTAGATGAAGGTATTTAGTTCTAAAGCGGGGGGGGGGGGGGGGGGGGGCTGGAAATCCTATCTTTTCTTTTTTTTAATTTTCCAAAAGAAGGAACAGAGAAGGGGGCCAGGTGAGGATATTCCCTCAAAGGCCCAGTCCTCTGTTCTTAACGCTACCTCGCTAATGCGGGAAATGGCGAATAGTATGAAAATTTTTTTTTATTTTCAAATGTTTTTACGTTGTTGGTTATATTATGAGGTTGTGAATATATGTGTGTGTGTGTGTGCATTGTGCTTGACATTACTCTTCCACATGTGACATGATTAATCTATTAATTACTCTCACGTGTGACATGATCAATCTATTAATTACTCTTCCACATGTGACATGATCAATCTATTAATTACTCTTCCACATGTGACATGATCAATCTATTAATTACTCTTCCACATGTGACATGATCTATTAATTACTCTTCCACATGTGACATGATCAATCTATTAATTACTCTTCCACATGTGACATGATCTATTAATTACTCTTCCACATGTGACATGATCTATTAATTACTCTTCCACATGTGACATGATCAATGTATTAATCACCACGCCAAAAGGTGACCCCACTCGTGACCCCAGGGCAGGCGAAGTCCATATGGCTTCTCAGAGTCGGACATTAAGGAAATAAAAAAAAAGAAATGGCAGTTCAATCCAGAGAGCACGACGGGTGTGCATAACTGTCGGGCCTTTTAATAGAACTCATAAGGGTCAGTTAAAAGGCCAGGTTATTTATATTGCGGGGGCCCGTTCCGTCGCGTGGGTTCGTAACCGCCAATGGTAAAGGGATTAAATTTGACACTTGCATTCCATAAACAATTATTTCCAGTGAAGGAAACTAGACCTAGTTAATTAAATGTTTACAATGTCCCTTTGTGATCTCAAAAGCGACACCTAGAGTTTGATATTAAAGTTGATATATAATTAACTATTCATTATTAGCCGTGTGTTTTAAATGAAGTTCCCAGCTTTATTATAATAGAGTGTTGCCTGAATATTATTGGTTACGTCAGTTATGATGAACGAATTAGTTAATTAATTTATTGGCACTTGAAAACGAACTCGACTATTTTCTACAGGGTTGAATTGTTATTTATTTATTGTCTGTAGAGACAAATGGCTATTCATTTCTTGGTTAAGTTTTAGTAATTTATTGTCACTATGTTATATTTGCACACACACACAGTTGTACTGTAAATTATTCATTGATATTTTAGATCTTTCATAATATTCTTACGCCACGACTCAACCCTCCCTCCCCCAGGCGTGACGTCATTACACTTTTTTTTCAAGTTTCCTCAACGATCATTTCCAATTATGTTTTTTTTCTTAATCGTACATATCCATCACCCATCACTCAAGTTTAAGTCACCGTTGACCACAAAAACTGTTTGCTCCTTTAATGTACAGTGTAAAATAGTTCATAATAAAGACAAGTTTTTCACAGAGGTTTTCATTATACCATCTTTCTAAACTGTATGACTGATGTACGTTATATATATATATATATATATATATATATATATATATATATATATATATATATATATATGAAATAATGCATGTAAATAATTGTTTTTTGAATGTTATATTTGTAAACATTACGTGTGGCAAATGTATGTATACACCTTCCACATTTTTTTTCAGTTGAATTTCTTTCATTAATCCGCACCAATAATCTAATACAAAAATGTTTTATTATTGCATTGATGTATTCAAATGAGGTTAACTTTTTTTTTTTTTTAGCAAACCAAAGTATGAAAATAGACGCCCAATGATATTAGAAAAATGTACCGCCATAAGTTCGCGTCACGCAAGTACTCAAATGAGGGTTTAGGAAGAAGGTGGTTTGGTCGTCTCGGCTTCACAGTTGGCTAATACAATCTCCATTTTTAAGGAAGTCGTCATGGAAGTGAGACATACGTCTGTCTAAAGATGCAAGACAGGTTTCAAAAGGCAAGAACGTTACTGACGAGTCGGAATATTGAATTAATTAAGATTTATGGAGGAAATTCTTGCTTTTAGGGCAGTTCGTATTTGTTTATGTTGTTTAATTCCATAATAGATGGCTTTTATTTATATTAGCTGAATTGTTTTAGGCGTATCACGTACAGTAAATAATGTTCAGAAGTAAAGTACCTTTGACAGGCATTTCTCAAGTACAGTTTGGTGTTAAAAAGCTTCTTAAAGTATATATGGATTATTAAGACATTAGTCAGCCATTGTGAAAGATATTTTCCTATGTATCTAACATAAGATCAGGTCAAAGGAAATATGATTATTGTAGCACTTGATATATTCTTATTTTTTAAGCTGACGTAAGTCCCGAAAGCTTACCTTACTTGCTCTTTGGTTCTGTTCATCTCTCTGTAAATCAAACTTCTTTTTAAAGATCAGAAAAAAAAAAATGTAAACATAATGTTCAGTATTTCTCCCATTGCCTAAATGATAACCATCCATGATTTTGTATTGTTTAGGAATAGTTGAGGAGTAGTTCATGAGTTCATCCTTCTATTTTCACTCGAAAAAAAATTATAAATATAATCATTCATATCATGAGTATGTATTCCTGAATATATGTAAAATTTATAATAAGTATGATCATTCATATGAGTATGTATGAGTATGTATTCCTGAATATGTAAGTTTTAAGAAGCCATGCGATGCTTTTAAATGTACCAGTTCCAAACACTGGGTAACCGAGCCATCACTTCACACTATGTCGTCTGGTTAAGTGTAGGAATATGGCCACCACCACGTCCTTCCCAGACATCATACATCTCTAGTATCATTATTATGAGAAAAAAAAATAATCCTAAGTAGTTGCATTTAGGTTAACCCAACTTTTGATTTGGGTAGGGTTTGATGGTTTTTTTTTTTATATTCATCTTTCAGGTTATCATGGCTAAATAAACCATATTTGTGTGCAATCATGTGGCCTGGTCTGCGCATCCTAGTGAGAAGCTGGTATATAATGTGAGTCACACATCTGCATATGAGCATGTTGTGAGTGTCTGAAGTATTGGTATATTTTATATAGAGAATTACGTATTTATATCTTATGTAGAGAATCATATATTTCATGTAGAGAATCACATATTTATATTTCATGTAGATAAACATATATTTATATTTCATGTAGAGAATCATATATTTATATTTCATGTAGAAAATCATATATATTTAGAATTATGCCCTTCACTTTAGCTCAGAATCTTCATTGGCTCATTCGGTTGTATTTAAATAATGTCAAGAATGAGTTAGGTTGATGGAATAGCCAGTTGATTTGCTTGATCATAAACGTTATGTTTTTTGAGGCTGGAGGGAAGTGGTTGATAAGGTCGGCAGTGAGCCATACAATGACTACATCAGCAGCGTATTCACTGGCTTAATAGTGAGTTAATTGCTTCAATTAGTCATTTTGTAGAATTGCCAATTGATTAGTGGCAGTATGATTTGATTGATTGCTTTGGAGTGACTGCAGGTTTTTTTTTATTTAGGTTAGACTGTGTGTACGTTCGATATCAGTTAATGTACGAGAAATATGAAATTTATTCCATGCTGTCATGCTTGGATAAGCCGTTGTGATGTACGTTCTGTAATGCTGGAGTAACAAACTGTAAATGTACTGTACACTGTAACGTCCCTGTATAAGGCTACTGGTACAGTTGACTTAGTGTGTCTGACTAGCATTTTGGTATTTTCGTTCCATTTTTTTTCAGTTTTCGTTGTAGTTTGGGTACAAAGTACAGGGGCTGTACTGGTGGAGGCTTCGACTTAACTTATATCCTTGACTATCCTCAGCTTTCCACACGACAAGAAACCCCAGGCGTTTAGGAACAAAAGAAAAGAAATGTTCTTTTTATGTAGTGGTCGTAAAATTAGGTTGATACTGGATGGTTCTCACGTTTCTCAGGAGCACGGCCATTGGCTGACGTGATTAGGGTTATTTGATTTTATTACTCGACAGTGAAGACTGTAATATATACATGCTCGCCTGGTGTTTCCTATAATCACACAAGTCAGGCATCAAATTTTTACGTTATTTCCCCCTTGTATGATTGTAGAGATCCGCCATTCGCTAACTCTGGTGTCATGGTGACATACATTGATTGGTTTGGAGATCAAATTTTTAAGATGTATGATACGTTGGTAAGCATTATATTGCATTCTGTGGGATCTCTTAAGTATAGGGAAGAGAGATATGCCCCCAATAGTCATTTCTTATGATGTAGTTGATGCATGTAGAATACAGATTGATCGAACATTGTGAACATTAGGAATAATATACTGGATTCATTGTACATGTAGATCCTAGGATTTCCTATATATTTGGTCCTAATTACGAGCCTAAAACTAGATCTTTTTACTTTGATGAATTACTTAGTAGATTTCTTAAAGATGGTTAAAGATCACAGGTAGAATATACGAATTGATGTATTATGTAGGTGGATATAGCTTTTGGACTGATGAGAATATAGCAGTTGGGTAACATTTTTTTTGTTACTAATAATAAAAAAGTATCAATATTATCATTATTGATATTTTAATCGTAGTAATAGTAATAGTCGTGGTGGGAGTACATATTAACACAGTAAACATACCAGGAAACTGGTAATCATATTGTTTATACATGAAATGGATTTTGAGGAGAAAAAGTTACCTTTGAGGCTCAAGTTTGTGAAGTTGAGTCCACTTTGATCATTATGTGATTATTTATCAAAAACCTGTATTACGTCTGTGAGAGTTAAAGTTTACCTGCTGATCATATAAATACACGGCAATAGAGATTCTATACGAGTTACAGGAGGGACTTAGGAGTAACTTTGAAGAATATTTGTAGTAGTAAAAGTTATTTGACTACTTTAGAAGTAACTTAGAACAAGAATATTTGTAGTAGAAATAACTTGGAACATGAATTATGCGTAGTAGTAAGAGATAACATAAGAACAAGAACGTTTGTAGTAGACTACTTTAGAAGTAACTTAAAACAAGAACATTTGTAGTAGAAATAACTTAGAACAAGATTTAATTGTAGTAGTATGAAGTAACATAAGAACAAGAACATTTGTAGTAGTTTACCCTAAACGATTTTGGACATCGTTTTCTGTGACGACCATTTTCTCTGAGGCCAGACTCCCGCTGTTCCAAGGTCTCGGGGCGGCGTGGTCTGGTCCGCTTTGTTCCAAGAAAACAAAGACCTTGGCGGACCGACGCCTCAGCTGCAGCACAGACACTTCCACTCGATGAAAGACACCCAAGAGGAGGACCACTATGGATCCGAACCATGAAACGGACCATGGATGTAGGATTCGCCAGCGGAAGGCCTCCCTCCCCCCCCAAAACCCACCCCAAGTGCAGACTTATCGATTGTTACCCAAATGGAACCAAATTGCCTGGCCATGAAACAGCAGAAAGTAGGCGAAAGGTCATAATAATTTCGAGACACAGTAGTTTGCAAGATGTGTCTAGAGAATACCGGAATGTTGAGATAAAATAGCGACTTAAATGTTTGGTCGTTGAGTTCGAAATCAAATGCAATGGTTGTAAGTAAGACTCAGGGTTTGTCGTGGGTGTGGCTGAGGAAGGAAGGATGGTCGGCCATTATTCACATTTAGAATCTTGATCTCGAAACCAAGTTAGGAAGAGATTATGTCTTCAGTAATCACTGGGACGGATCTTCCAAGCAGCTGGCTGCAGCACAAGCGTTGGAGGCAGGAACCGATGTTGCTGAAGCTTCGACGTGACCCTGAAAATGGCAGCTGGGGATGCCAGGGTTTGGCCAGGGGAGAAGGGCGAGAGTCGTCTGTGTTCTCCTCTGCCATACTGGAGGTGGAGGAGGGATGTGGAGGTGGAGGAGGGATGTGGAGGAGGTGGAGGCTTCACAATGAGACTTATTTCCATCCTAATTCGGTAATGAGATGAATAATGTTAACTTAGGGTTGTAAACACGTAGTGGAGTCAATGAATCTTAAGTTAAATATTTTGTAGAGTATGAACTAGGAATGCTAACTCTCTCCATCCACATCATAATGTACGTCATTATCTTGACTACTGCTTATGTAAAGTTTAATATGTAGATAATTGAGTTAATATATTTAACATTATATTCATAAAATAGAAGTACTTAACCCAGTAGAATGTGATACATGAAATACATCAGATATATTCCATCGTGTGGTGTGTTTGAACATTTTTAACTTTGAAGGATGTAAGTAGAAGGTAGACTATTACTATGGAGTAATAGTGATTAGATAGACTTATTGTGATGTTTGACAGGTGTGGATTTTGTGATGTTATTTCACTATGGTTTTGAATGAAGTTGACAGACATTATCCCATATGCTAAATAGTGATTAGAAATGAGACTCATCATTGAGGACAGAAGCATCCAGAATGATTTGATCTATACTTAGGTTTGATATTAAGGGGGGAAAAAAGAGAGAGATATAGGAATACGCTTGCCTCACTATCCCCCCGTAGTAGTGCGCATGCCCAGTACGGACGCCATGTGTGTAAACAAACCACTCACTCAACCCAGAACCGGTTTCTGTTTTTTTTTTTTTTTAAGAACGTGGGATAAGTATATTGTTGTTGTTGTTGTTGTTGTTGTTGTGGATGGAAAGCTGTGATGACAAAGAGGGTTATAACGAAAGATGACGAAGTCAGGAGGAATACACAGGGGAGGACCCCCAGCCAAGGGCACACGGTGTGGAGAGCATCCACACCACACACACACCCTGGGGGCAAGCCTTTCCCACATGGGTAGATGCAATATGGCTGCCTCTTTGTTAAGCATTCAAGAATATATATATATATATATATATATATATATATATATATATATATATATATATATATATATATACATAGATACTTAAAAGATGAATCTTTCTTTATGGTGAAAATAATAGCCTTCATAACAGTTTGTGTTAATTGCCAGTAAATGTTTAATGACTTCATCAGTGAAGAGGAGACGCGTGCAAGAGCAACACACACACACACTGTGGTGGTGGTAGTCGTCTGACTTTACCATCACAGGGTGTTGGCCATTTGTCGATTACTGGTTATCATTTGAAGCTGAAGGCCTTAATGACCCTTGGGGGTAGCCTGCTTGTATTTATTCCAGAGAACCAAGCGAACAAGTACGCTTTTTCCCCCCCCCCCCCAAAGGAAGGAACAGAGAAGGGGGCTAGGTGAGAATATTCCCTCAGAGGCCCAGTCCTCTGTTCTTAACGCTACCTCGCTGAGGCGGGAAATGGCGAATAGTATGAAAGAAAAAGAAAGATATGTGTGTGTGTGTGCTAGTAATTCATTTATTAAAGGGGATGGAAATAGGGTAAGATATTACTACAAATATTACACTAAACTTGTGGGTGATAATGTATCCATTGTATTTTCATACACACGTAGATACATTGGTAGTTAATTGTACCTTAATATTGGACCACTGTTGCCCAGCTGGCCTAAAGCGCTGGTCTTCAGTTTGAGGATGAGAGTCTTGGTAGATGTTGAATTAATCTCTCTTTAATGTGGACGGACCAAGCGTCTTATGTAAGACTCGCGGGAGACTTGCACAGTGAAACATGAAACTGTTGGGGTTAGCAGACTGTGTAGCAAAAACAGAGTACGCTGACGAGCTGAGTCATGTGTGTGTGTGTGTGTGTGTGTTACGGTGAGATGGTTCTACATTCATATTGCTCCATGATCTTAACCTTGTATATACATATATATGTATAGATCTTGTATTTACTCCTATGTGTTTTCTCAGACAGGCAGATAGACACAGAGTATATTGTACGTAGCCATGTATGGCCTGTTCTCCTGGGGAAGATCAGTAGGTGAGTTGGGGAGTCTGGGCCAACCGCCGTACCCAAGATTCGAACCCATGCGTACCCGATCCGGGTGGGCCCACGCTGACTCAAGGTGAGTGACGAATCCTTCAGACTTGTTTCCTCTTCCATCGGACGATACCACGACCCTTGAGCACGACGGTACGACCCTTGAGCACGACGGTACGACCCGTGAGCACGACGGTACGACCCTTGAGCACGACCGTACGACACTTGAGCACGACGGTACGACAACCCTTGAGCACGAACTATACATTGGAATGTAGTTCCAATTTGGCCATTTTCTTTAAATGGTCCGCCCGACGTTATTGAAAACGGACATTCCAAAAGGTAATTTAAGTCTTGAATCAAACTTTTACACAAGACGTTGAGAGAAGCGGCCTAGCTCTCTCTCTCTCTCTCTCTCTCTCTCTCTCTCTCTCTCTCTCTCTCTCTCTCTCTCTCTCTCTCTCTCTCCATGTGGAAATCCGGGGAAATGCCTGCCCTCCGATCATATGAATGTTGTGGGCAATCCTCTCCGCAATTTCCGATATTTCGCGGCGTAATATCCCGCAAACATCCGCCAACTCCCGACCTGTTGGGTTCAGCTAGGATGGTTCTGCTCATCAAACTGGATTCACATATTCCCCCACCACTCTTCCCCCTCTCTCTCAATAGTGTTATAATTTTATACAAAAGTCCCCCCTCCTTTTTTTTCGCTAACGATTTTCTTTTCTTTTTTTTTTTGACTATTGAACGGACATGGCTTCGCTTGCAGCGTGGTATATTTGTACAAAACAGGACGCGTCTCTATATATATATATTATTATTTTTTTAAGAATAATCACCTTTATCTATCTTCTGTAAGTATAGACTCTATTAGAAGTACTTTCCTATTTACCATTAATTGCTTTGCTTGAATATATTTATATATATATATATATATATATATATATATATATATATATATATATATATATATATATATATATATTCCCTCAAAGGCCCAGTCCTCTGTTCTTAACGCTACCTCGCTAACGCGGGAAATGGCGAATAGTATGAAAGAAAGAAATATATATATATATATATATATATATATATATATATATATATATATATATATATATATCACTAAGAATATACTATTTTTAATGAGAATTTCCGACTGCCATATGTTTGTGCGTGTATACCGTCTGGCTGGAGGGTCCAGGGTGGCGGGAGCGCTTGTCAATGACAGGCCGTCGTGTGGTGTGTCATTACTGGCACAGGTCGACCCCGGCGCCCGTCTCCTCCAGCGACCATTACTGCTGACGCATGTCGACCCGGGCCCAACTGTGGGGGTGCCAGGCGAATGGTCGACGTGTGTGTGTGTGGGTCTCTTATTCGTTCTCACTGATGTTCTAACCTTACCAACATGAGTAGGTTTACTATAAATAGAGTTATTGGAGTTCTAGAGAACTCGCTTCTTGTTATACGTTCGCTTAGAGAAGAAGGGTGATGAGGTGAGGCAAAGTGAGACAGTTTGTGTTGTGCCATCACGATAAAGATGCGGCGGAAGAATACATTAAATGTATATGTGTAAACAAACTAGTACTTTCCAAGGCACATTTAAGTAATCACTAAGATTTAGTATGTATATATATATATATATATATATATATATATATATATATATATATATATATATATATATATATATATACATGTATGTGTGTGTGTGTGTGTGTGTGTGTGTGTACTGCCAGTGACTATATACCGTACCTTGGACAACATACCGCGCAACGTTTTCTTTACATAACATTAGAGATTCGACCTCCAGAAGTAATGTCATGAAAATAAGAGGGAACAGCAAACTTACTTGAGCCAAGTTTCTTCAGCTCTAGAACATTAGAATAAATCTAGTCTTGCGAGAGAGAGAGAGAGAGAGAGAGAGAGAGAGAGAGAGAGAGAGAGAGAGAGAGAGAGAGAGAGTGGTGGGTGGGGAGGTCCCTTCCCCTGACTGTGAGTAATTAGATAGATAACATGGCTGCCCTGGTCATGGACCATCAGGTCTCCTGTTATCTCTCCTTTCCCTAGTCAGTAAAGTTCGTATTTCTTTTGTTTTGTTTTGGAAGCCTAGTCCCCTAGTCAATGTTTTGGTAGAAAACGAGACTTGGTTTGCTGCGCTTAGCAGAACAGATGTTTGACCCATACATCATTACTAGACATAACATTGTAGTATACTAAAGATGTAAGGTAGTAATATACTAGAGATAAGATATCAGTAGTATACTAGAGATGTACTATACTGGAGACGTCAGTAGTATGTTTGTTATCAGTTAAGTATGCTAGAGATATCAGTAGTATACTGGACATAAGAGATCAGTAACATTTCTTGGTCAATGTTGAAAACCCTGGACAGACGTTGAAACTGTCGAGTCGAGGTTCCCCATGCAGAGGATCGCACAATAGATGATGGGGAAAAAATATATATATCCACACCGGATGCGTGACATTGTTCAAGGCCAAGAGAACACCTTCAGTGCAGTGGTCATATATATATATATATATATATATATATATATATATATATATATATATATATATATATATATATATATATATATATGTATATATATATATTCCTATGTGTCGCCCCTGATGATGTGATTATTACACGAAAGTGCACTTGGGAACTTTTCGTGTTTCATTTTCCCCGTGGACTCATAGGAATATTTTGATCACGCGCAAAATTGTGATCCTTTCCAATATATATATATATATATATATATATATATATATATATATATATATATATATATATATATATATATATATATATATATATACATATATTATTTTTTACTCTATGGATGAACAATGTTATTGTTAACCGGATTTATTTATTTTCTTTTTTAATCCTTGGGTAAACAGAGCCCTGGTGATACAGAAAACGAAGCTAGCCTAGCTTGATCTACCTTTTAATAGAGATCCAGCAGCCGACTTTAACCTAGCCCCCCTCACCGAACTTAACCTAGCCCCCTCACCGAACTTAACCTAGCCCCCCTCACCGAACTTAACCTAGCCCCCCTCACCGAACTTAACCTAGCCCCCCTCACCGAACTTAACCTAGCCCCCCCTCACCGAACTTGAGCACTAGTTAGTTAATTACAATTAATCCATTAGAGTGCATGCGAATAACTTCTTATCTTTATCGAACCGAGCCTGATTTCAAGGTCACGTTTCCCTAATGATAACAAAGATATGACAGAGCCAAAAATTTAACCTAACTTTAAACATTAAGCTTCTTTAATATTTATTTCAACATAACTGATACCTAACCTAACCTAGATTACATCACGCTTCTCAATGTCATTGGCTGGAGAATGAATTTATTAAGATAAATACAATAAACGCATTAATCATTCCAGTCTTAGAGAGAAAGAATATGTGAGGAAATAAGATAATGTATTGGCTAGGCTAACCATGGCTCACGTGTGGCGCACATATGAACATTGTTTAGATGGTACGTTCATGAATGAGATAATTATATGAATATATAATAAGACGGATGATAACGTAGTGATAATGATAGTAATGATCATGACGATAAATAAATGATAGTAATGATCATGACGATAAATAAAGGGATTTATTACAACGACAACATTGGTCATGATAAGAGAGAGCGGATAAATAACTTTCTTTTTTTACCTTTATTTATAAACGGTAATCACAAAGTTCAGTTATGAAACATTGTTAAGAGAGGGGTTGGGGGATCAGGTGTGGGTAAATGTTAAGTATGAATATTACCGTCGCATAATAATAATAATAATAAACAAAAGAAATGGCACCTTTTTACGATGTGTTCCATTACGTGAAGAAATGCTTTCTCCTTGGCCTAGCGTCTGGCCGTACCCAAGCATAGCTAAGAACAACTGTTTATTTATCTTGTAACTACAACCACAACTACTCTCAGGCTAATGTATTCCTCTGGTGATGGAGAAGTTGTGTAGATGTGACTGAAGAAACTGTCAAGTGTTCCAATTCACCCCATTTTTCTTCCATAGCCTTTGAATAAACCTCTTTCTATAAGTTATGCAAAAAATAGTGTATATATATATATATATATATATATATATATATATATATATATATATATATATATATATATATATATCTTTCTTTTTCTTTTCTTTCATACTATTCGCCATTTCCCGCATTAGCGAGGTAGCGTTAAGAACAGAGGACTGGGCCTTAGAGGGAATATCCTCACCTGGCCCCCTTCTCTGTTCCTTCTTTTGGAAAATAAAAAAAAAAAAAAAAAAAATATAATGATCATTTAATGACTACATACGTAACGTAAGATTATACAAACTTATATAGCAATGCCAAAATGTATATGTTCCTGCTGACACCGTGTCCATGTGGTGAATAAGACTGGTTAATTATCTCACCTTTATATCGAGTGCAGAATTATTACCGCCATCAATGTCAAGTTATAACTATTCATTTGAAAAAAAAAATAAAATCTCGAATACCTCTTCATGTGTTCAGTATAATTGTAACATTTTTATACGCTTTTAGTAAAAGCGTAAACGAATGGTTAAGTTGGTTTTTACGTCACTGGATGCAAGCAAGGAAGCAATGATTATCTTAACGAACAGGGAAGTAGAAAATGGATGTTGTGAACAAACAGGGAAGTAGAAAATGGGACGTTGTGAACGAACAGGAAAGTAGAAAATGGGTGTTGTGAACGAACAGGGAAGTAGAAAATGGATGTTGTGAACGAACAGGGAAGTAGAAAATGGGTGTTGTGAACGAACAGGGAAATAGTAAATGGAACATTGTGAATGAACAGGGAAGTAGAAAATGGATGTTGTGAACGAACAGGGAAGTAGAAAATGGAACATTGTCGTGAACTTGCGTGGTAGTAGATAGATATAAGAGTGTTGTACACTTTGTCAGGGTTAGGGACCAGGGAACAGGAGGAGGTCGGGAAGAAGGAGAAGTAAGCTACCACTCTTAGGAGGGAGGGAGGCAAGTGTCAAGGGCCACGCCCCAGAATGTGTCTGCGATAGATAAGGGGGTGTTTTTACTTGGAAGGGGCTCCAGGGGGGACTAACATGGCAGTCCTGCCAGCCACAGACGTTCACAAGTCTCAACTTTGCTGGGAAAAGAAGAATTTGACCAACAAAATTGTGATTCGAGGGATGAGAGGCCAAGACCCGAGTTTCGAACGAATAGTAATGGAAATCACGTCCATGTTTGCTCATAGTATCGTTCTCACTGCAGGGTTTGGTGTGCATTGAGACCATGAATTAGTCTGGGAATTATCTTGGAACATCTGACAATGTTTTGAATTGTGGTCGACGGCCTCAGTGACCCAGACACTCAATTTAAAAGACCCCTTAAAGATAACAGCCAAGTAGTTCATATTATTATTATTTATTATTGTTAATATGATAATGATAATAACAATAATAATAATAGTTTATTATTATTATTATTATTATTATTATTATTAGTAGTAGTAGTAGTAGTATTAATGTGATTATTATAATGATTATCATTATTATTATAATTATTATTATTATTATTATTATTATGAAGAGGTCATGATTACTGAGTTAGCCTAGGCTTTTACTCGAGCCTTTTTGAATTTGATTTGAAATTAGGAATTTGAACTGGTGTTTCTTGGAGTGTAAATTTGGATTATCCACCATGGCTTGGCATATCATTAATTTGGAACTAAAATGTTTACTGGATCTTTCACCATGAGTGTTCATTCAACTGTGTTCATCTTTTTATTCATGTTTTACTATTGAAATTGGTTCATACATTGAAGAAATAAGATCAGATATTTCATACAAGCTTAACCTTTTCTTTCCAGGATTTTAACGTACTAAAGTTTAATTTTGAATTTTTTTTGTAATTATGAATTTTTAGGTAAATATGTGTGCTGTAATTTTAGCTTTAAAAGCAAGTTCAATTTTCGCGTTATTATAATAATTTTCTCATACAATTTGTAAGTTATTTGATGCTCAAGATAAACCAAAACAATCAACTCACTTATGATACCGTATTAGTTGTATTTCATTGACCCAACTCCCCAAGTTGAACATACACGTCAGAATGGTGTTTGTGTGTTGGGTTGAGCAAGATGGGAAGCCATGTTGGCGTAAACTGTTCTTATTAAGCTGCAGTTTACACCTTGATCAGTGTCCTTGGCCTTTGGAAAAGCTTCGTCCATGTAGAGGCAACGAGGGAACTTAAATTTCTAAAAGGATGTTAAGGAACATGCGAGCGTGGTCGCCGGGCTCATGATATCACAGTGTTAGTAATTTACAGCGTGGCTACAATCAACTGTACGTGTTCGGGAAATAAATGTGGATTATGGTTTCCTTGCTGTGTACACAAACATAAATCTCTGGGCAACGTTGTTATATATATATATATATATATATATATATATATATATATATATATATATATATATATATATATATATATATTTATATTCCAAATGAAGGAACAGAGAAGGGGGCCAGGTGAGGATATTCCCCCAAAGGCCCGGTCCTCTGTTCTTAACGCTACCTTGCTAATGCGGGAAATGGCGAATAGTTTGAAAGAAAAAAGATATATATATATATATATATATATATATATATATATATATATATATATATATATATATATATATATACACGAGTCAGCACATGCACATGGAAGCCTGAATGTGTATACAGATGGAAATTGACATTGGAAGAAAAAGGCGTAGTCAATATGAGGGTGGTTCTCTGCTTTGAAAAGGGGGTCTTCCATTCCCCTGCCTCTGATTGGAGCGCACTCCCAGAATTCCACGAGCCTCGTAAAAGAGGTCCTGGGGTTGTGAAGTGTTGTTAATTGATGGTGGTTATGATACAGATGATGTACTTCACGTATTCTACATGTGTTGGCACTGGCTAGCCCATCTTCGCCGGGTCTGATGGACTGCGCAGTAGATACGTGTGTACAGGATGATCTTGTGTTGTTACGTGCGCCTGGAAAACGTTTTTTGGAAGTGTGTAGGTCAAAGTGCTCGAGGAAACGTTCCGTGAAGGTGATCGTAAGAAACGTTTGAAGGAGGGTGGATCAGAGTTGTGGCCCAAAAACGTTTCCAGGTGGGGGATCAGATTGCTTGTCAAAACGTTTGCAGGAGGTGGATGAGAGTGATGACAAAAACGTTTCCAAGAAGCTAATGAGCGTTCACAAAAAAGAAAACGTTTCCAGAAGACACGAAGCTGAAAATATTGTCGTAAGATCCATACAAACGTTTCAATAGCGTGACAGTTCACCATTAAAGGAACTCTGGCCTCTACCTACCCTCCCCCAAAGATATTTTTCACACATATGTTTAATATGAACTTGGGGGAATATTTGTGCCGGAAGTAAAAACCTTGCGTGCGGAGAACAGCGCTGGAATCTCTCTCTCTCTCTCTCTCTCTCTCTCTCTCTCTCTCTCTCTCTCTCTCTCTCTCTCTCTCTCTCTCTCTCTCTCTCTCTCTCAGGGGAAACTTTGAGCGACAAGTTTCTTTCCCGGGAAGTTTCTGCTCTTGACAGATGGTGTGTGTGTGTGTGAGAGAGAGAGAGAGAGAGAGAGAGAGAGAGAGAGAGAGAGAGAGAGAGAGAGAGAGAGAGAGAGAGTAACGTATATTTGGTCTGGAACATTTGTACTTTCCTTTAATCGTTAATGTCATTATGCATATCATATATCTACAGTTAGATGTGTTCTATCATGTGGATAAATTAGATACGGTTAGATTGAGATGTATTCTACCATGTAATGAATGATGGATGGTTAGGTTAGGTTAGGTTACTTTGTGACGTGGTTACATGTACGGGGGAGGAGCGTCTAACTGTGCAGTTATCGTGTGTCCTGGGAGATGGATAGTATACAGAGTGAACACCAACAAATGTTTAGGTTTAGGTCAGAGACGTGTGGTGGAGATCAGCGCCTGGTGGGGGCGTTGCAGGTCACGAAGCTCGGTGAGGATGATGGCTTAAAAGCTACCCCTCTCTCTCTCTCTCTCTCTCTCTCTCTCTCTCTCTCTCTCTCTCTCTCTCTCTCTCTCTCTCTCTCTCTCTCTCTCTACTGTACTGTGAAATCAGAGAGAGACAGAGAGACAGAGAGAGAGACAGTGAGAGAGAGTTTGTTTTGGTGAAGGTTTTGGTTGTACGTCCACGTTCCACCATCCCAGTAACTCGGTGAAGGTTCCTCCACCTTCCTCCCCCCCAGGTTCTGCAGTAGGGAGAGAGGCCCCCCCCCCCTCCATCACGGCGCCCTTCCTCCCCTACTTCTCGAGCCCCTCCTCCTCCTCCTCCTCCTCCTCCTTCCCTCCCCGGTTATCTCCTGGGGGCGCGGGCGTCGTGGGCGTGAGGCTGGAGCCGTTCATGGGGGAGGGAGGGAGGGAGCCTGGTCGTCATGTATACACGGTCCAGCTCACGTCTTGGGGGGGGAGGGGACGTGCCGCCGCCCACCCCGCCGCCCACCCACCCCGCCGCTGGTGGGCGGGCGGCGGGGTGGGTGGTGGTGGTGGTGGGTCAGTGTGGTGTACCTCGCTGGTCGTCAGTGTACTGCAAGTGCTGGAGGTTTTCTACCAGGGTTTTCTTTTTTTTTTTTTGATAAATGTGTGGAATTTGGTTAATAGTTGTGGTCGACTTTGGGTTCGTCCGGCACTCTGGGTCTAACCGGGTTCGTTCGACACCTTGGGTCAAAGTTCGTCTTGTGCCGTGGGTTCGTCCGGCACTCTGGGTCTGGGTTCGTCCGGCACTCTGGGTCTGGTCGACCCCTCTGGGTTCGTCCGGTTGTGTGGATCCGTCCGGCACTCCGGGTCCGGACGCTGAGCGCGCATCGATCACCTCCACGTGAGTCAGGCCCTCCTGTGTGTGTGTGTGTGTGTGTGTGTGTGTGTGTGTCTGTGTCTGTGTGTGTGTGAAGGCTCTCCTGTGTGTGTGTGTGTGTGTGTGTGTGCGAAGGCTCTCCTGTGTGTGTGTGTGTGTGTGTGTGTGTGTGTGTGTGTGTGTGTGCGAAGGCTCTCCTGTGTGTGTGTGTGTGTGTGTGTGTGTGTGTGAACTCCAATGTATGACATGTATGTATACATACATGTATATACATGAGCGTATGTTACCGTGTATGATGTTATTTACTCATATACATGAGTATGCATGTGTTTACCTATGCACACATGTATATGCGTGATATTTAGCATTATAATTTATTTTTTTTAATTTTCCAAAAGAAGGAACAGAGAAGGGGGCCAGGTGAGGATATTCCCTCAAAGGTCCAGTCCTCTGTTGTTAACGCTACCTCGCTATCGCGGGAAATGGCGAATAGTTTGAAAGAAAAATGAATATATATATATATATATATATATATATATATATATATATATATATATATATATATATATATTGAAAGAGATTTAGAGGGAGTGGAAACCCTGCATTTTAGATAGGTTTAGGTCACTGTTTTGGGGGAAGACATGAGATGGTGGAGAGTTCCAAAGCTGAGCGGTGTAAGGAAAGCAACAGACGTTGGTAATGGTGACGCATTGGTTTGGCCCCTGGTGTCCTGCCATCTGGCTCTCTCTATATATATGGCGGGGTTAACACCTCGATATTCTGTGTCACCAGAGTCCACACCTTCGAGAATATGAATCACTCGCTCTCTGTCCATGATTTTGTAATAGTAATTTCATCATTATCTGCTGCGCCATTTTCTACCGGATGGACGCAGCTACGTTTTCAATGTGTGCGTCATTTGGACGCTCGGCTGGACATTTAAGATGTCATCTGTTCCAAATGTGTTGTGTTGGTTTAGCTCTTCAAAAACTTCAAAATCATTCTTCAAAACTAGGTATATGTATATGTTGAAATGTATAGGTATATGTATATGTTGAAATGTATAGGTATATGTATATGTTGAAATGTATAGGTATATGTATATGTTGAAATGTATAGGTATATGTATATGTTGAAATGTATAGGTATATGTATATGTTGAAATGTATAGGTATATGTATATGTTGAAATGTATAGGTATATGTATATGTTGAAATGTATAGGTATATGTATATGTTGAAATGTATAGGTATATGTATATGTTGAAATGTATAGGTATATGTATATGTTGAAATGTATAGGTATATGTATATGTTGAAATGTATAGGTATATGTATATGTTGAAATGTATAGGTATATGTATATGTTGAAATGTATAGGTATATGTATATGTTGAAATGTATAGGTATATGTATATGTTGAAATGTATAGGTATATGTATATGTTGAAATGTATAGGTATATGTATATGTTGAAATGTATAGGTATATGTATATGTTGAAATGTATAGGTATATGTATATGTTGAAATGTATAGGTATATGTATATGTTGAAATGTATAGGTATATGTATATGTTGAAATGTATAGGTATATGTATATGTTGAAATGTATAGGTATATGTATATGTTGAAATGTATAGGTATATGTATATGTTGAAATGTATAGGTATATGTATATGTTGAAATGTATAGGTATATGTATATGTTGAAATGTATAGGTATATGTATATGTTGAAATGTATAGGTATATGTATATGTTGAAATGTATAGGTATATGTATATGTTGAAATGTATAGGTATATGTATATGTTGAAATGTATAGGTATATGTATATGTTGAAATGTATAGGTATATGTATATGTTGAAATGTATAGGTATATGTATATGTTGAAATGTATAGGTATATGTATATGTTGAAATGTATAGGTATATGTATATGTTGAAATGTATAGGTATATGTATATGTTGAAATGTATAGGTATATGTATATGTTGAAATGTATAGGTATATGTATATGTTGAAATGTATAGGTATATGTATATGTTGAAATGTATAGGTATATGTATATGTTGAAATGTATAGGTATATGTATATGTTGAAATGTATAGGTATATGTATATGTTGAAATGTATAGGTATATGTATATGTTGAAATGTATAGGTATATGTATATGTTGAAATGTATAGGTATATGTATATGTTGAAATGTATAGGTATATGTATATGTTGAAATGTATAGGTATATGTATATGTTGAAATGTATAGGTATATGTATATGTTGAAATGTATAGGTATATGTATATGTTGAAATGTATAGGTATATGTATATGTTGAAATGTATAGGTATATGTATATGTTGAAATGTATAGGTATATGTATATGTTGAAATGTATAGGTATATGTATATGTTGAAATGTATAGGTATATGTATATGTTGAAATGTATAGGTATATGTATATGTTGAAATGTATAGGTATATGTATATGTTGAAATGTATAGGTATATGTATATGTTGAAATGTATAGGTATATGTATATGTTGAAATGTATAGGTATATGTATATGTTGAAATGTATAGGTATATGTATATGTTGAAATGTATAGGTATATGTATATGTTGAAATGTATAGGTATATGTATATGTTGAAATGTATAGGTATATGTATATGTTGAAATGTATAGGTATATGTATATGTTGAAATGTATAGGTATATGTATATGTTGAAATGTATAGGTATATGTATATGTTGAAATGTATAGGTATATGTATATGTTGAAATGTATAGGTATATGTATATGTTGAAATGTATAGGTATATGTATATGTTGAAATGTATAGGTATATGTATATGTTGAAATGTATAGGTATATGTATATGTTGAAATGTATAGGTATATGTATATGTTGAAATGTATAGGTATATGTATATGTTGAAATGTATAGGTATATGTATATGTTGAAATGTATAGGTATATGTATATGTTGAAATGTATAGGTATATGTATATGTTGAAATGTATAGGTATATGTATATGTTGAAATGTATAGGTATATGTATATGTTGAAATGTATAGGTATATGTATATGTTGAAATGTATAGGTATATGTATATGTTGAAATGTATAGGTATATGTATATGTTGAAATGTATAGGTATATGTATATGTTGAAATGTATAGGTATATGTATATGTTGAAATGTATAGGTATATGTATATGTTGAAATGTATAGGTATATGTATATGTTGAAATGTATAGGTATATGTATATGTTGAAATGTATAGGTATATGTATATGTTGAAATGTATAGGTATATGTATATGTTGAAATGTATAGGTATATGTATATGTTGAAATGTATAGGTATATGTATATGTTGAAATGTATAGGTATATGTATATGTTGAAATGTATAGGTATATGTATATGTTGAAATGTATAGGTATATGTATATGTTGAAATGTATAGGTATATGTATATGTTGAAATGTATAGGTATATGTATATGTTGAAATGTATAGGTATATGTATATGTTGAAATGTATAGGTATATGTATATGTTGAAATGTATAGGTATATGTATATGTTGAAATGTATAGGTATATGTATATGTTGAAATGTATAGGTATATGTATATGTTGAAATGTATAGGTATATGTATATGTTGAAATGTATAGGTATATGTATATGTTGAAATGTATAGGTATATGTATATGTTGAAATGTATAGGTATATGTATATGTTGAAATGTATAGGTATATGTATATGTTGAAATGTATAGGTATATGTATATGTTGAAATGTATAGGTATATGTATATGTTGAAATGTATAGGTATATGTATATGTTGAAATGTATAGGTATATGTATATGTTGAAATGTATAGGTATATGTATATGTTGAAATGTATAGGTATATGTATATGTTGAAATGTATAGGTATATGTATATGTTGAAATGTATAGGTATATGTATATGTTGAAATGTATAGGTATATGTATATGTTGAAATGTATAGGTATATGTATATGTTGAAATGTATAGGTATATGTATATGTTGAAATGTATAGGTATATGTATATGTTGAAATGTATAGGTATATGTATATGTTGAAATGTATAGGTATATGTATATGTTGAAATGTATAGGTATATGTATATGTTGAAATGTATAGGTATATGTATATGTTGAAATGTATAGGTATATGTATATGTTGAAATGTATAGGTATATGTATATGTTGAAATGTATAGGTATATGTATATGTTGAAATGTATAGGTATATGTATATGTTGAAATGTATAGGTATATGTATATGTTGAAATGTATAGGTATATGTATATGTTGAAATGTATAGGTATATGTATATGTTGAAATGTATAGGTATATGTATATGTTGAAATGTATAGGTATATGTATATGTTGAAATGTATAGGTATATGTATATGTTGAAATGTATAGGTATATGTATATGTTGAAATGTATAGGTATATGTATATGTTGAAATGTATAGGTATATGTATATGTTGAAATGTATAGGTATATGTATATGTTGAAATGTATAGGTATATGTATATGTTGAAATGTATAGGTATATGTATATGTTGAAATGTATAGGTATATGTATATGTTGAAATGTATAGGTATATGTATATGTTGAAATGTATAGGTATATGTATATGTTGAAATGTATAGGTATATGTATATGTTGAAATGTATAGGTATATGTATATGTTGAAATGTATAGGTATATGTATATGTTGAAATGTATAGGTATATGTATATGTTGAAATGTATAGGTATATGTATATGTTGAAATGTATAGGTATATGTATATGTTGAAATGTATAGGTATATGTATATGTTGAAATGTATAGGTATATGTATATGTTGAAATGTATAGGTATATGTATATGTTGAAATGTATAGGTATATGTATATGTTGAAATGTATAGGTATATGTATATGTTGAAATGTATAGGTATATGTATATGTTGAAATGTATAGGTATATGTATATGTTGAAATGTATAGGTATATGTATATGTTGAAATGTATAGGTATATGTATATGTTGAAATGTATAGGTATATGTATATGTTGAAATGTATAGGTATATGTATATGTTGAAATGTATAGGTATATGTATATGTTGAAATGTATTGGTATATGTTTATGTGCGTGTGTAGGCGCTTATGTATATACATGTGTATGTGGGTGGGTTGGGCCATTCTTTCGTCTGTTTCCTTGCGCTACCTCGCTAACGCGGGAGACGGCGATTATGATATGTGTGTGTGTGTGTGTTGTGTGTGTGTGTTTATGTTTGGAAAGCTATTATACTGTGATGAATGTTTTGAATATAGGTTATAGTCTTAGAGAGATTAATTAAGAATAATATCATATATTACTCTACGGTGATTAATTACTTTTGATTCTAAATCATGGCTTTTGACAAGGTATACTTCTTGATGTATGCTTGATATATTTGGGTGATGTATACTTTCATAAAATTCCGTAACGATAATACATATATTTTTTGTTAGAGTAGATTTTTAAGAGGAAAATTTCGTAAAAAAAGATGATAGTGGATAAGAAAATCATAATGATCCCTTCCTAACTCATATTAATCCCAGTGACTGATGACTATAATGATCCCTTCCTAACCCATATTAATCCCAGTGACTCAGAAATCCCCATTAATCCCCCTAAATCTACTACTTTTCTTACGTTATCTTCTCGAAGACATCCACACGTTTGCCCAAAACCTTAAATCTCCCATCCTCCCTAAATGACCCTTAAAATCAACTCGCCCTCTCGACCTCCCCTAAAAACCATCACACCCCTTAAATCCCTAAAACCCCATCATTCCCTTAGATTCCTTAAATCCTACTCACCCTATTATTAAGTCTTGCATTCTCACTCTTTGACTTACTCAACCCTTACCCCAACCCCACACCACCACCAGCACCCTTAAACCTCACCTCACTCCCTTTTAACCCCTCCCTCCTTCCCTCCCTCCCTCTCCTCCCTCCCTCCCTCTCCCTTCTTAACCCCTGGCACCTCGCCCCAGCAGACAACCCGCAGTGGTTTCGACCTCCTGAAGGAGGAGGAGGAGGAGGAAGGAAGCAGGGAGAGCCACACATCCACGACTACACAGATACCATCCACACACACCACACCACCACACCCCACACCACACCACACCACCACACACAGCCACCGCCACACACCCCACACACCGCCACCACCACACCACCACACCCCACACCACCACACCACCACACCACACCACACCACACACTACCCCACCACTACCCCACCACACCACACCACACCCCACACCACCACACACCGCCACCACCACACCACCACTACCCCATAACACCACACCACCACACCACCACACCACACCACCACCACTACCCCACCACTACCCCATAACACCACACCACCACCACACACCACACACCACACCACCACACCACACCACCACCACTACCCCATAACACCACACCACCACCACACACCACACACCACACCACCACACCACCACACCACACCACCACCACTACCCCATAACACCACACCACCACCACACACCACACCACCACACCACCACACTACCACACCACACCACCACCACTACCCCACCACTACCCCATAACACCACACCACCACCACACACCACACCACCACACCACCACACTACCACACCACACCACCACCACTACCCCACCACTACCCCATAACACCACACCACCACTACCCCACCACCACTACTACCACCATCCAGATGCCACTTGCATCCGCGCACAGCCTGCTTGTACACGTAGCGTCGCGGTGATGAGTTCTGTCCCTGGCTTACGACAACCTCACCAACGGCAACCATCTTCTAGGCCTCTCTCTCTCTCTCTCTCTCTCTCTCTCTCTCTCTCTCTCTCTCTCTCTCTCTCTCTCTCTCTCTCCCTAAAAAAAAATGTAAAAATCCATTTCGCAGGATTTTCAAAAGGCATCACATAGACCATTGTGAATGTAATTACCTCTTTTTTTCTTTCTTTTTTTGCCTCTCTAATACGCGTCCCGAACTGAAGATACTGGGAAACGTTGCTGTCGCCAGTGTGTGTGTGTTGTGTGTGTGTGTTGTGTGTGTGTGTGTGTGTGTGTGTGTGTGTGTGTTGTGTGTGTGTGTGTGTGTGTGTGTATGTGTGTGTGTGTGTGTGTGTGTGTGTGTGTGTGTGTGTGTGTGTGTGTGAGGGTGGGTTGTCATCACCTTATTTACCGTGGTGTGAGGTTAGGTTGTAGACATCATCCTATAACCCCATACTACAACACCCCCCCCCCCACATAATGTAACCCCCCCCCCACTTACTGGTTGCCCACTACGACCATCATGGCTCACAACAACCCTCACATGCTAAACCCACTTCACACTACAACCCCATCACACGCTACAACCCCCATCACACACTACAACCTCCATCACATACTACATCTACCGTAGACGACGTAGCCCGGCCATTACAACCCCCTCACCCACTACAAGACCCTTACCCATTACAACCCCTTCACCCACTACAAGACCCTTACCCATTACAACCCCCTCACCCACTACAAGACCCTCACCCATTACAACCCCCTCACCCACTACAACACCCTTACCCATTACAACCCCCTCACCCACTACAAGACCCTCACCCATTACAACCCCCTCACCCACTACAAGACCCTTACCCATTACAACCCCCTCACCCACT
>NC_092296.1:1757500-1765000 GCF_036320965.1 Panulirus ornatus
GTCTGCTATAGGTTCATTATACCACATGGAGTATAATGGTTAGACCAGCTGGTTAACACCTCCGGAAGCTATTATTAGATGGTTTAGGGCCATTATAGCGATTGGAGTGCCACATATAGATGTTTTCAGTATATCAGTTATAGTGCCCTATATGGCTGTTTTAGTATATGTTATAGTGCCACATGTACATGTTTCAGTATATCAGTTATAGTGCCATATATGGTTGTTTCAGTATACTAGTTATAGTGCCATATATGGCTGTTTTATTATAGCAGTTATAGTGCTCTATATGGCTGCTTTCATTATACCTGCTAGTGCTATATATATGGCTGTTTATATCAGTTATATTGCCATATATGGTTCTCTCAGTATACCAGTTATAGTGCCATATATGGCTGGTTTAGTGCATCAGTTATAGTGCCATATATGGCTGTTTCATTATACCAGTCCATCATAATACTGGTGAAACAGGTTCATTTGACCACAGTTGCAACTGTTCATTATACTATAGTTCACTGTGTGCACTGTTCATTATATCACTCGTGCTTCGTTATTATAACGTATAGCTGTGTCATCATACCAGTTATTGGATGATCTCGGTGTTGTAGTAATAGGTTCATCATATCACTGTCAGTTCATTATACCGATCATAAATGGGTTGTTCTACCAGTGGAGTTCAATTGAACATTGTTTAATAAGTTTCATCCTAAAAGTGTAGTTCATTATGACCCTTGGAACTGGCTCATTATACCACTCAGGCTCATTGAACCACTAACACTTCATTGTACCAGTGTTCATTTGAACTAGTTATGCATTATACCACTTGTTATATGTTCAGCATACCAGTTAGCACGTGTGCATTATACCACTATCATCGGTTCATTATACTAGTTGTTCACTAGTTATAACATATGCCATTTTGAACAGTATTATATCAGTTATACCTAGTATATCATACCAATTATAACTTGCGTTATACCACTGTTGTGAAATGTTCATTATAAAAATTTGCGGTTCTTTAAACCCCTATTACCACAGGAGGTTGTCAAACCATTTATGATATGCGTTATACACAGGTAAAGTTCACATTATACCACGTGAAACGAGGTCATTATACCATTACAGTTCGTTATACTGAGGTTCGTCCTACCGTCGTCCTGGTCCACTATACCGGGGTTGGTTAGTTCATCTTAACGAAGTTTATGATGGTTCATTATATCAAAGTTCTCCCCTCGTTAGATTTGAACTTTTACAAGTTCATGTTTACACACGTACCCGCAGAATGGAATAAACTTTTGGTTGGTATTTGATTTATTCCAGAATTTATTATAGAAATGTCTCCTCGTTCGTACGAATTTATTCCAGGTTTTATTAGAAATGTCTCCCCGTTCGTACGAATTTATTCCAGGGTTTATTAGAAATGTCTCCCCATTCGTACGAATTTATTTCTGAAATATAGTATATTGTCCTTAAGAGGCTAACTATGATATATCCGAAGGTCACAGCAGTTAAGGTTGCTTGAAGCGATTTATTTCGACTGTCAACTTTAGAATACATTTGATATCGTAATTTCGTCTACCCTTTCCATTTTCAATTTATTCTGGTCGCCTAGAGCGCTATATTCTGAACCCCCAGCGCCGTTTTTTGTGGGTAAAATTAGTAATGTTCTCTTATTCTAATTTCGGGACGAACAATTTATTTCGTGGTACATGTACAAGTGTATTTTGGGAGCCAATAAGTTTATTAAGGAAGAGCCAATATTTTCTTTTTAGTGTCCGGAAGCAATTTATTTCTAGTTCCACTGCAGCAATTTAATATACCGGTTCGAAATAACTTTTTTCCCCCGCATTTTATATATATATATATATATATATACATATATATATATATATATATATATATATATATATATATATATAGCGCTACCTCACACACATGAGGGGGTAGGGGGATGTTATTCCATGTTTGGCGAGGTGGCGATGGGAATGAATAAAGGCAGACAGTATGAATTATGTACATGTGTATATATGTATATGTCTGTATGTGTATATATATGTGTACATTGAGATGTATAGGTATGTATATTTGCGTGTGTGGACGTGTATGTACATACATGTGTATGTGGGTGGGTTGGGCCATTCGTTCGTCTGTTTCCTTGCGCTACCTCGCTAACGCGGGAGACAGCGGCAAAGCAAAATAGATAAATAAATAAAATGAAATAAATATATATGTATATATAATATTTTAAGGGAAACTCGGCTAATTTACATTGGACGCCAACGTAGATTTATGTGTAGTGTCATCAACATTATATTTTGTCACGATGTGACATTGTGAAATCACAGAGATAAAAATATTTTGGGTCGTTCTAGATAAGAAAATAAAAAGCTAAAAGATAATTGACGAAGGTCTCGTAAGATAACGATGAGATCTATGAGTTTTGGATTAAGTTTTAGGTAATTGGGTAAGCTCGAGTTTTGATTGGATAATGTTTTACTTTTCTTTATTATAATGACTAGGGTTGAGCAAGCAAGCAGTGTGAACCCGAGATTCTGTTAGTGTTTGTGAAAAGCAATAGGTCAAGACGATCACGAAGGTAAAACATTACATTTAGGTAAAGATCCTAAAAAAAAAAGGGTTAGAGAAATAGGTAAGTTTCCAAATGGAGCAGAGATTGGGTAAGGTAAGGTCGCAAACTGACTTGGACATATTTTAGTAAAGTCACTATTGATATATTTGCAAGTTTGGGTAAATGTTGAATGAGGGAAAGAAAGGTCTCTGGAAATCAGAAAATAACTTGGTAACCGAAGACATTCAGGTGAAAGAAGAGAAAAAAACCCCGTAGGATTAGGCGAGGTCGAAATGAAGGAAGAAAAGTTGTGTGAGATCGTATAAGACAAGAATTTATATAAGGACGTTTGGGGGGTTATGAAGAGGATTAGATGCGATCCCACACGGTCTCAGAAGGATTAGGTAAGGCCTCTGGTAGTACGCAAGGGTTTAGATACGAAGTTTCTTTTGCTTTCTCCTGCCTTCAATCCCACGAGACTCGATGCTTTTTTTTTTCTTTTTTTCTTAACCCAAGCCATCGCTCCAAGAGTCCCGTTTTCTTTTCGCTTTCCAGCTCGGCGGATAATGAGTTCGTAATACGTTTTTTTCTTACCAAAGAACGGTCGCCTTCATATATATATATATATATATATATATATATATATATATATATATATATATATATATATATATATATATATATATTCCTATGAGTCCACGGGGAAAATGAAACACGAAAAGTTCCCAAGTGCACTTTCGTGTAATAATCACATCGTCAGGGGAGACACAAGAGAGAAATAAAACAGTCATTTGATGTACATCGAAGAGACGATGCTAGGACGCCATTTGGTAAACATATGATTGTCGTGTTTTCCTACAATGAGAGCGAAGGAAAATATAGTTTTGAATAGTAAGTAGCAAATGAATTGTGTTTAGAAGGACGAAATTGGTTTTGCCATATTAAAGGCACACACACTATGGTCTGTGGAGGAGGGAGTTGACATAGAGATTCACTTCAGGGCTGCTGTGTGACAAGGTCACATTCAGGACTGCTGTGTGACAAGGTCACATTCAGGGCTGTTGTGTCACAAGGTCACATTCAGGGCTCCTGTGTCACAAGGTCACATTCAGGGCTGCTGTGTCACAAGGTCACATCCAGGGCTGCTGTGTGACAAGGTCACATTCAGGGCTGCTGTGTCACAAGGTCACATTCAGGACTGTTGTGTCACAAGGTCACATTCAGGGCTGCTGTGTGACAAGGTCACATCCAGGGCTGCTGTGTCACAAGGTCACATCCAGGACTGTTGTGTCACAAGGTCACATTCAAGGCTAGTGTGTCACAAGGTAGTCATTCAAGGCTAGTGTGTCATAGGCTCACGTTGAAGGCTCTTGTGTTACCTGGAGTTGGTGTGTTCTGAGCCGACACGGTGGGTGTGCTGTAAGGTCACGTCACAACCTAAGGTTAGCTGGGGTCAATAGGCACATGCAAGAAGCTGCCAGGTACCGCCAGATACAGTGACGCGGGGCAACACAGGACGCGGGAGTTTCTGTGTATACCTTGTGAGCACAGAGGCGCTTGAGGGCCACCCTTGAGGGCGTCGGGTCGGCCCTTGAGGGCGACGGGACGGCCCTTGAGGGCGACGGGTCGGCCCTTGAGGGCGACGGGTCGACCCTCGAGGGCGACAGGTCGGCCCTTTGACCTTATTTCAGTAACTTGAAAATAATCTAAAATTCGCGAGGTAGAATGAATAATGGAAACTTGTATTTCGAAAAGAAATATGATTTTCGAATAAAAAATCTCTAATTATAGTCATATAACCCACTAGCATATATTGTGATAATAAAACCCACTCACATGTAATAATAAAACCCACTAACATGTAAGAATAAAACCCACTAACATGTAAGAATAAAACCTACTCACATATAATGTAATAATAAAACCCACTAACTTGTAATAATAAAACCCACTAACATATGTAATAATATAACCCACTCACATATAATGTAATAATATAACCCACTCACATATAATGTAATAATATAACCCACTCACATATAATGTAATAATATAACCCACTCACATATAATGTAATAATATAACCCACTCACATATAATGTAATAATATAACCCACTCACATATAATGTAATAATAAAACCCACTGATATATAATGATATATTTTCTGCTTAATTTGTTATACAGAAATGAGGCTTAGTCAAAGTATAACATAGGTTTTCATTTTGAATTATATATTTCCCAGTAATGCTGGGGGAAAAATAATGATACATATACAGTAAAGACTCATTAGTTTATTTGTTATTCGTCGTCCTTTAATTTTTTTTGTATATGAAAATTGTACTTTTGTTCTTTATTATAATTATAAAGGTCGTTATAATAGTATTTTGTGGAGCGGCCGCCAATTTATGACACAGAACCACTGCTGTTTCTACCTGGGGGATCTTGTGGGGGGGTAACCATTGTAGTTTATTCCCGTGGCTATATCTACGCTAGGAATAAACTTTAATAACGGCTCTAAATGCACTTTGTTGTGCCAGTCTTGACTTAATTGCCCCCCCCCCCCCGCTGGCTCGAGGATAGTCGACCAAGGAAATGGACGGATCCTCACCCCAGTATGTATGATACAGCAGAGCCGCCATGTTTGATCGGGGATGTAAACACAAATTTTTTTTGCCTTCCCCTCAAAAAAGGAAAAAAAAGAAAAAAATCGTTGAAATTTATTGATTTGATGCAGGTTTAAATTGGCTAATTCGACGATACGCATATATTTTTTTGTGTGTTAGGGGGAAAAAAAGAAAAGAAAATAGTTGACGTTTAAGCGTATTGGAACATTTGACGGTACAGCAATGGGTTGGTACTAAAAGAAAATTGGTTTCATGTTCACTACTTTGCCCCGATGTAGCGATTTGGCCATATTTAGCGAGACAGATTATTGAGTTAAACCTAATTGCACCGTGGAAAGATTAATGGTAGCTCCATTATAATCTAGCCACGTAAAAAAAGATCCAATATATATATATATATATATATATATATATATATATATATATATATATATATATATATATATATTTCATACTATTCGCCATTTCCCGCGATAGCGAGGTAGCGTTAAGAACAGAGGACTGGGCCTTTGAGGGAATATCCTCACCTGGCCCCCTTCTCTGTTCCTTCTTTGGGAAAATTTAAACAAAAAAAAAACGAGAGGGGAGGATTTCCATTCCAGTTTGAGATATTAAATAAATGTTGCTTCTGTGTTCGTTATCAACTTAAAGGGGAAGGAAGGAGGAAGGGGGGGTGTGTGCTGAATATTGTAGACCCCAGACCTGAATGTTTACATTGATGGTAATTCCCTCTCGAGGATGGGTTTCTGGCTGGAGGAGGCCAGAGAGGGAGCGACTTTAGGGTGGGAAGCGGCGAGGCTGTCCCACTCCAACATTCCTAGAATATTGGGATACCATCCCATCCCCCTGGGATGCTTCCGTTTTCTTCCAACATGACTGACTGCTGACGTCATCACCATTCATTTCTCTCTAATCTATTTCCCGTTTGCTGAGGCCACGATAGACAGCGTACGGCGATGAACGATGGGGATATATATATATATATATATATATATATATATATATATATATATATTTATAATGAAGGGGAAATATATTTCGTCATTGATGTGAGGTTTTAAGGCCATGGCAGTTTTAAATCATCGGTCCTCTTCGTTGCTATACACATTGCCATTATTCATTATCAGTAAGTGATAACGTGAAATCATCCCTACAGTATCTTAGTTTCCTGTAATGTTACGAGGAAAGTTTACGAAGAATCTTAGGAAAAAATGAAAATCACTAAAGAAAAAAATGGAGGAGGAAGGGGGGACTCTTAATTTTATTTTTCTCATTGATCTCGAGACGCGTATGAAGGAGTTTTATGAGTTCCAACTCCATTTTAAGTTAGGAACCGATTTGGATCCTTTATTGCGCGTGAGTTACGACTTCAGTCAGTTACTCTTGAAGACGAGAATCACTTTTGCGATGGGTTGTGCTGGTGGCTGTGTGTGTGTACGTACGTACGAGGGAGGGAGGGTTTATAGCAATGTCTGTAACAACAAGGGTCAGAAACTCGAAACTAGAGAGCTAAATGTGGTTATTTGACTGTATCTGACCCACTTCATGTTGTGGTGAGGGAGTTGTAGCCTTGTTATACGTGTTGTGGAGGTGGTATGGCCACTTTTAAGAAGGGTTTAGAAGCACCAGAATTGAAAGCGAGTTTATCTGAAAGGGAGAATATGTATATAAAACACCTTACCACTACCACAAACCACTGTCTAACCATGAGATAACCGCATCACCACCACAAACAAGGGCGTCACCATCAAACAGTCTCATTCTAACCACAAACAAGGGGTTTAACCATCAGTTAACCCCGATAGAGATGTCAACTGCCAGTCAAACCCATTATCAGCACCACAGACAGCGACCTCAGTCACCCCCACAAACTAATTCTTAGCGTCACCAAACCACCGGCCTCAACCCGAGACAAACAAAGACCTTTGTTTACCACAAACAACACCTAAAGCATCTCGTACGCACTCACACACACTCAAAGAGAACCTCACACCATTCCACAAACGAGCCACACAAGCCCTTGACCTAAAACTACCTAAACTGAGGTGGTTCTCGACCCCTTTGATGACGACTGGGGTTCACACACACACACACACACACACGACCTCTCTCTGGGCCAAGTTGTGTCCTCCCCCCCCCCACCACCACCACGAGATAACGACACGGACACGATTGTTTATGTAAACGATCACTGAACAACACTAATGGTCTCAGTACCACACACACACACACACACACACACACACACACACACATTTATTTATCATTTATCATACTTAATCGCCGTGTCCCGCGTTAGCGAGGT
>NC_092296.1:1770000-1787500 GCF_036320965.1 Panulirus ornatus
CGTCTCTCCTGTTCCATTCCCTTCCATCCGTCTCTTACTTTCTGTTCCATTCCACCCGTCTCTTACTTTCTATTCCATTCCACCCGTCTCTTACTTTCAGTTCCATTCCACCCGTCTCTCCTGTTCCATTCCGTTCCATTCGTCTGTTACTTTCAGTTCCATTCCACCCGTCTCTTACTTTCTGTTCCATTCCACCCGTCTCTCCTGTTCCATTCGTCCCTTCTGCTCCGTTCCGTTCCACCCGTCCCTCGCAGTATAATCCAACTTAGGGCCGTTTCTCTCATTCCCGGCCAGCTCTCTGGCGATGGCTGGGGGCCCTAAAGCAGACGTTCCACTGGGAAGGATTTCGCTGGGGTGGGTTGGGTGGGGAGGAGGGTGGGCGGGTGGGTCGCGGGGTGGAGAGATAACAGGAGAAATGATGGTCCATGACCAGGTTATGTGCTGCACGACGGCCATACTGTCCCATCTATCCCTTCATCTTTTCAGGGATAGAGGGACGGGAGAGTACAGCAGGAAGGCTCCTCTCCCTCACCCACCACTATAGATGGAGACAGGATAGTACAGCAGAAGGCTCCTCCCTCACCCACCACTATAAATGGAGACAGGATAGTACAGCAGAAGGCTCCTCTCCCTCACCCACCACTATAGATGGAGACAGGATAGTACAGCAGAAGGCTCCTCTCCCTCACCCACCACTATAGATGGAGACAGGATAGTACAGCAGAAGGCTCCTCTCCCTCACCCACCACTATAGATGGAGACAGGATAGTACAGCATAAGGCTCCTCCCTCACCCACCACTATAGATGGAGACAGGATAGTACAGCAGTAAGGCTCCTCCCTCACCCACCACTATAAATGGAGACAGGATAGTACAGCAGAAGGCTCCTCTCCCTCACCCACCACTATAGATGGAGACAGGATAGTACAGCAGAAGGCTCCTCCCTCACCCCACCTCCCCCTTCAGGCACAATAACTTGTGTAGGGACAACATTTATTGTGTAAACAATATACTGCCAGACACATTCTATAGGGAAGAGTGAATGAGGATGCCAAATGGCGTCCTAGCTACGTCTCTTCGATGTATATCAACTGACTGTTATATTTCTCTCTTGTGTCTCCCCTGATGATGTGATTATTACACGAAAGTGCACTTGGGAACTTTTCGTGCTTCATTTTCCCCATGGGCTCATAGGAATATATATATATATATATATATATATATATATATATATATATATATATATATATATATATATATACATAAATACTTTACAATAAACTGATATCAGTAAAGTATTTTTTTTTAACCAGTGTGAACATGTAGTGGTTATTTATTCCATTGTTCTACGTATCTACAGCTCAAAGAAGAAGAAGAAAAAGAAAAAAAATAATCCACGTTAACGTGAGCATATAACAGGTTGAGTGGGTGGCTGGCTGGTGTCTGGGATTTGGAATAGGGAGGGAATGGGGGGGGGAGGGGGTGTTGTTATATATCTACGTGAATTATAGAAGATATACCCTCACGGGAATGGCTTAGAGAGAGAGAGAGAGAGAGAGAGAGAGAGAGAGAGAGAGAGAGAGAGAGAGACCCCGTGGCAGAAGTTATGGGATTCTCGTGTGTCTTTCTTTTTCTCTTGGCCCTCGGCAGAAAACATATATATTTATTCCCCCTGTCGTCCTCACCTCATAACTTTGTGTCTGTGTTACAATTATCGTGTATCATGACAGTGTGACGTGTTTACCTGTATTCCTTCACTTATCTGTCTATCTATTAATGCCATGCTCAGGTCTACCTGTTCAACTAATGCCATCAAACCCTGTGTACCCATCAGAGAACACACACACACACACACACACACACACACACAGTGTAGCACTGCAGGCAGCCAGTAGAATGTAGTGTGTAACTTAATGAATTTATGGCAGCCATACTTCAGCCAAAATAATGGTTGGTTTTCCCAAATCGGCAACTCAAGGCCGCACGATCCTAAGGATATCAATTACAGAAATTTATTTTTTTATATACGTTCATTTACAGGATAAACAAAAAAAAAAAAATGTTTATGTGTACTTTATCGTCTAGAATTACAGTGTGTAAATATATTTTTCAAATGTTTTGTTGTTTTTTGGTTGTCTCGTAATGAAATATGTATAATATATATTGGGATTATACATTTGTTTACTATTATACATTTTAGCACAACGTTGTGTTGTTGAATGATGATATTACTGTATAGTTCATGTTATCACACCCACAGCCGTTGGCTTATCCTTTTGTTCTACTGTTCTCACACCACATACCCAGCTGTTCCATTAAAGACACGCCACGTACTCCTTTGTGCCATTAATGGCTACAAAATGTAAGCCATTGTTCAGTTGTTCCACTGTTCCACCGTTCCCACACCACTGGCAGGTATAAAACAATAATCAGCCCCACCTTATAACCACTGGCATGATATACTCCCACCCCACCTGGCCCTTTGTACTACAACGCTACATATTCACCTGTGCCTTATATAGTTCCCGCCTCTTCGAATGTCCCAGCCCCCAAGCAAGCACCATCAGGGGAGACTCCGCCATAACCAGCGGGATAACTGGTTCTGAGCACTTATCCCTGAGCCTGACAGGCGTGCTGGGTCCTCATCCCAATAAGAAATATGAAGTACATTGTGTTTCATTATGCTCGGAAAACGTTCTCAAAGAAAATGGAGGTCATCTATTCAGGGTTACGTAATAAAGATTATGTTGTGTCTTTTAATCATTGAATGTCGTTATTGAGTTATGGTTCGGAGTCATCTCGTTACAGAGGTGGAGCTTAGAGGGTATTTCACGACCCCATCTGATGCCCTGGTGTAGTGAGTTGCATAATATTAAACCAGACCTCGATTACACGACCCGGCGTTAATGAAGCCTCGACCCGACCCTAATCTCTCTACCAAAACAAAACACGCAGACCATCTCGCCTCGCCTCGTAGTATGACTGTATGGCTGTCCTCCTCCTCCTCCTCCCCCTTCACTAATGGCTGCACGACATCTTAACAGGGGAAGAGACTCAGACGTAAAAGTCAACTTTTTTTTTTTTCTATATGAACCCATCGAGAGGTAGGAACCCCCCCCCAGGCACGAGCGTGTGTTCGTCCGTAGGCCATATTGGATCACTGAAACTGGACATACACCAGCCATGATAAATTCCATCCCCCTTCCTTCCTACTACCTCCATCCATCCACCTCCACCTCCTCCTCCTCTCACCCACTCTTAGGACTCCTCCATCTTACCTCCAACCTCCCCCCCCCCCACACACCCCCCCCACACACCCCCCCACTTGGCGTACGTTAGTGAGGGTCTGGCGGGCATCGTCCCCCCCCCCCCCCACCCTCCACCCGCACCACTGTTGCTAAGGTTAGTGGCGTCCTGTACATATAGTACTGTCTGGTATTTATATGATACGCTTTCCTCCCATATACATTATACATACATATATATATATATATATATATATATATATATATATATATATATATATATATATATATATACATGGAGTGTCAGGTGCAAGAAGTGTAAGCTTGGGGAGGCTGAACGACGGTTGAGTTTTGCATCAGTGGGAGGGAGATGTGAGAGGGAGGAGTGGGTGTGAGGGCCTCATAAGGTGAGGGAGCACAAAGGGGGGGGGTGGGTTATGTAGAAAGAGGAGGTTTGAGAAGGGAGGGAGGAAGGGTTGTGTGTGTGTGTGAGGGCAGAGGATAACGTGGGAGGAAGAGAAGCACAGAGAGATGATTAGCGAAAGGAGAATTGTAGAATATATTGGAATGAAGTCAGTAAAAAGTGGAGGCAGCTTAGTCTGCCGTATTGAAGATGGAGGTTAGGAAACCTGATGGAGGAAGGAAGATGTATGAAGCATTATGATTAAGGTAGATTATCATGATGGTTGTGATAGACACTTTATTAAAGAAGGGGGAGGGAGAATATTACTTAAGGTGGAGGGAAATACCATAGGATAATGTTACATAGACGAAGTGTAAATGAAGGTTAGACTGACGATGCTAAGGGTATGTGATGGACGAGAGAATTGTTAGCTGGCAATTCCTACACAGTGGAATAGAAATGTGATGGGAGAAAGTTTCCCGTAATTAACATGTAGGAGTTGCGAGGTCACACGGATAGGATATAGTTTAAGATAGGGTTATGTGAGTATATATTCAGCGAAGTTTTAAAAGAGAAGAGCCATATTATGGTGTGTAGACAATGATTTTGTATCAGTGGTTAGGGAGAATGTGGATGCTAATGGGAAAAACGTTTTCGAACGTTACTGTAGACTGAGAAACGTTCTCTAGCTACGTGAATAAGGATTTCTATCTGGTATTAATAAAACAGTGTTGTGGATAGATGAATCAGGAAGTAAGTTATAGAAAATTAAGATTGACAATAGTTCCTGTGAACTGTATAGGTGTTAAAACATTCTTTTCAAGACTGCAGTAATGGAGGAACGTTCTGGGTAGAGAGTACACATAGAGAAGCATTTAGGCAAGGTTGTGTTGATGGAGAAATGTCGACGAAGGAGAAAAATCCTGTGGATTTTTGTGCACAAAGGTACGCTTAATTGAAGAAAAAAAAGTAACGTGAATAAACATTGAGATTTATTTACGATGTTTTTTTTTCATTATGTAAAGAACATTGTATGATTGTATAGGTCAGGAAGTATTCAGCAGTTGCAAAACTTAAAACCGTTTGTAACACCACCGAACTTCGTGCAGGTCTAACTCAAAATAAATTGTACGGAAAATAACAGTTAGGTTTTTATATTCAGCTGGAGATAGGAGTGGATGGCGTCCTTAAACATCCTGCTCGTACAATAGGATATTTCATTTTACTCCTATCCAGCGAAGCCTGACCTTAGCTAATTAGTCCCATGTCCTGTATCCTTGAAAAGCCTAGCGTCCACCCCCTCTCTCCCTTGATGGCTGACGACCCCCCTCCCGTAACCTTGAACTCCCACCCTTTTTTTCTCTCTCTCTCTTTCTTTTGCCTAACCTGGACACCTAACGGCGCCCCTTCCATATATCTCTTGTCTAGCGCCCATGTTCCTATACCTCGATCTCCTCTCTCCTCTCTCTCTCCTGGAGGCCAAACTTTGAATAATATTCACGCTGCTGACGCCGGTCCTCCTCCACGTCTTCCTCATAACTGAACTTCCTGCTTCCCATAATCTCTAGCTAGCCTTTACCTTCACACCTGCTCGTCTACCTATTCTCTCTATCCTCATCCACCTCTCCTCCCTCACTCTTCCTATCCCCCAGCCGCTCACGTTTCTAACTAACGCTAGGGTTAGACCCGTTAGCTAGGCTAGGCTAGACTCTTCCTATCCCCCACTCACGTTTCTAACTAACGCTAGGGTTAGACCCGTTAGCTAGGCTAGGCTAGACTCTTCCTATCCCCCACTCACGTTTCTAACTAACGCTAGGGTTAGACCCGTTAGCTAGGCTAGGCTAGACTCTTCCTATCCCCCACTCACGTTTCTAACTAACGCTAGGGTTAGATCCGTTAGCTAGGCTAGGCTAGGGTTAAGCGCAGCAGAATTTGTAGATATGCGAGGAAATCGGGTCAGCCCAGCTCCCCCAGCCTGATTGGCCCACCACGAACGTTACAATTTGATGTATTTCCAGATATTCTCTATCGTCATAGAATTCCCGTTTTCTTTGTCCTCGTATTATTGCATTATCCAAGAGGTTTTAACTGCCAACGGGAGAGAGAGAGAGAGAGAGAGAGAGAGAGAGAGAGAGAGAGAGAGAGAGAGAGAGAGGAATGAAGGATTTCTTTTAACCTCGAGATGCACTTTGCCAGTGTAGAAAACCGACGTGTTTCAAGAAATTACATTGGAAGCTGAAACCAGACTTTTGAATGCCATCATATTCTTCTGAGGTCTGACTGGCATGAAGTAATAGTTATATCCAACGAGAGAATATATATATATATATATACATATATATATATATATATATATATATATATATATATATATATTTTTTTTTTTTTTTTTTTTCTTTTTTCATACTATTCGCCATTTCCCGCGATAGCGAGGTAGCGTTAAGAACAGAGGACTGGGCCTTTGAGGGAATATCCTCACTTGGCACCCTTCTCTGTTCCTTCTTTTGGAAAATTGAAAAAAAAAAAGAGAGGGGAGGATTTCCAGCCCCCCGCTCCCTTCCCTTTTAGTCGCCTTCTACGACACGCAGGGAATACGTGGGAAGTATTCTTTCTCCTCTATCCCCAGGGATGATATATATATATATATATATATATATATATATATATATATATATATATATATATATATATATATATATATATATATGTGAGAGAGGGAGAGAAAAGACGTTATTTCCAGTAGAGGCAGCAAGGAGCAGTGGTGTGGTGGTGTATGGATTGCATTGTACCCCCACACCATTTTTTTTTTAGACTCCTATTTTCAGAGAACCATAAAACCTTGGGCGATGGTTAGGTGATTTGCTGTTGTGGCACAGACAAAGGGCAGGATAATGACCCGGGGTTTGTGTATAATATGCATTTCATTAGCCATTTTTCATTTTATTACAAGGGTCTCCCCTGCACACGATCGCTCCTGCCTTAGTCACTACCTATCGAACCCGTTTTCTTTTTTTTTCATCAATTATGGTGTGTGTGTGTGATTGGGGTCATTAAGATATTTATGTTGTGTAATATAAATTGACAATTTATATGTTCGATTTGATTATGTACTTTATAAGCATTTATGATAGTGCATTAAAATACATTAATATAGTTACATCTTTACTTATTGATATTTTCTTTGATGACGTAGTTTTGCTCCCATTTGACATCGTCTGTCGTGTACATGTAACATGATTGTTCAAAATTAATATTGAACACATGGACAAGTGTTGATAAGATAACTGTTCAGATTTAGTATTGGACACATGAACAAAACTTAAGAAAATGATTGTTCAAAGTTAATGTTGAACACATGAACAAAACTTAAGAAAATGATTGTTCAAACTTAGTATTGAACACATGAACAAAACTTAAGAAAATGATTGTTCTAACAATATTGAACACATGAACAGAAGTGTTTAGCTGGATGTCGTTCTTGATGTTCAAACTTAATATTGAACACATGAACAGGTGTTTAGCTGAGCCCAAATGTCGTTTCTTGAAGCATTGGGTCACATCAACTTAAGGTCATCTTTCCCCCATTACTCGCGTCTCTCAGGCGACCTGACCTGACCTGACCTGACCTACACTGAAGCTATAACATGGTCCTCTGTACACATGACCACCTCCTGACGTGTTGAGGTTAGGAAATTTCTTTAAAAAAAAATGTTTATGGGGGGGGAGGGTTGTTGGCCATTTTGCTGGGTATCAATTATTCTTTAAGTTGGTTATTATGGTTATTGGTTATATTTAGCTTTTTTATTTTTTTCTTAACTGGTTATCTTGTGGATTCGTCTCTTGGTGCTCTTAACTATTCCTATTGGCTGGGGTTAAAGGCATTGTCTGATTACCTGGTGAGTAATTCGAACTCTCTCTCTCTCTCTCTCTCTCTCTCTCTCTCTCTCTCTCTCTCTCTCTCTCTCTCTCTCTCTCGCGTAACATTATTCATTGTTGATCGCTGTGATGACAAGAGAGTTAATTATCTCCTTGTCATATAATTAGAATGGAGGAGTTAGACGAGAGCCAGGGTTTCCAAAGATGGTGATCGTTACGTAAAAAAAAGGAAAAAAAATAGATTAATTCACTATTCGGAGAGCGAGGGGCGAAAAGGAATGAGACAATGTCTCAATTAACCCAAAGCTAACCCAGCTTGAATTATCCAAAGTTAATTAAGCTTCGCTAAACTTAATTAACTAAACATGAATTACTCGCGCCTGATTGACCCTCTCCTCTTCCCCCCCACCTCCTTTTCCTTTTAAATATAACTTGCCTTAGGTAATCGTAGAACAAGAAAAATTATCTTGGATCTAATATGGCCAAAGATAAGCTGGTACCGATGGGTACACCGCCAGGAGGGGGTTGGCAACAATGATCGGAGTTATCGTTCACCAAACTGGCATCACTGGTAACCGCTTTCTTATTATCTTTAAAAATATCTGCTTTTTCAAATATATATATATATATATATATATATATATATATATATATATATATATATATATATATTATATACACACACTCGCTTTTAATTTTACCTGGAAGGTTTAAATAGCGCGTTTGAGGGATCCCGGCGCGCTGATTGGTGGTCCGGGGTTCGTCGTCAGCGTTACGTCACGATATGGGCGCGGCTTACCCCAGTGGATTGTGTACAGACGCTTCCGTTCATATATGAATTTTTGCCATTGCTCGTCCATCCTTTATGATACACCGTCCATTTCCCGTATGCAGTTTCCCAAATTGGAAGAGGGGTTCCCGTGCATGGTATTTACCAGCATTAACGTCAGAGCGTACCCGAAACCATGGTCATAATTTTGAAGATACAGGGGGGGGGGGGGGAACCTCCCCCCACACCACCCCACCCCGATCGTTAGAAACGCTGTGAAATAGGTGGAAATGGCGAAAAAGCGAGAGTTGATTATCTCTGATTGGTATAGGGATCCGGATAACATCTGCTGTGGATGAAAAGGCCAGAGGAATTGAGTTACTAGGCTGTGTGTGTGTGTGTGTGTAATTAAAAGTCTCAAAGAATAACAAACACGGTTTTGAAGTAATGATCAGGTCACATTACGAAATTATGATAAATACTTCATTATATATCATCACCCTGTAAAGGGATGCACACATATGAATCTACGATGATTGTGGATAATATATTTGTCTGTCTGTCTGTCTGTTATTTACCCTCCTGTCTGTCTGTCTGTCTATCTGAGCAACAAATTCATTTAGCTAAGACACAGTCAGAGGGAAATAGACGATCTTGTCAAAGATGTTCAATACAGGTCAAGGTCACACACTCGGGAGTGGGCGTGGGTAAACACCTTGTGTTAACTGCTCACTATGATTTCACTGTTTGTTATACTAGATAGAGAGAATGTTTGTAACAATATAAGAGTGTTTACTTCGGCAATGGAGTATGATAATGATTTACTCTCGTATTGAGAGTAGGATATTTTGGCCGTGCAATATCAGCCAGCTTTCTTGTTTTATATATATATATATATATATATATATATATATATATATATATATATATATATATATATATATATATATATATATATATCAACTGACTCTTATATTTCTCTCTTGTGTCTCCCCTGATGATGTGATTATTACACGAAAGTGCACTTGGGAACTTTTCGTGTTTCATTTTCCCCGTCTCACTCGATCTTCATTTCTTTTCGATACAATTTCCTCATCTCAGAGTTAGACAGGATGTCTCAGTGGGGGTAGACGAAACCTTGGTTGTATGATGCCTCCCAAGACCCAGTTTCAGTTCCTCTGCTGAAAATTCCACCCAACGTTTTCTCTCTCCCTCGACGGATTTGGAACTCCACCACTTGACCCATTGAACATGTTTGGTATTGCTGTAACATCCACATACATCGTCCTGGAAAGCTCACATCACGGAAGTAGCTAAGTCTGCCTCTAACAAAGACAGTACTGTTTAGATGTCGAAAGCTTATTTTGAACAATTGCTTCGTTTGCACGAAGGATTGGTCCGTCCTTGTATGGTGATCCCACATCTGGGATGCTTCGAGCTCTGCATCCGTACTTGGTTCGAAAGCAGTTTGACTTATAAACTCTCTCAGGCTAACTTTAAAACCTGACCCGCTAGCCCTACACCACAATGTTGATTCACTTTCCCTCTTCTATAGGTAGTACTTTGGTTTTTGCACCCGAGAGCTGGCTGCTTGTGTGCCCCCCACCGCTAGCTAAACCATACAATACTCGGCAAGCTGCTGCATCACGTGATTATTCTGTAGCCGTTGGCAACTCAGGGGTGGGCCGTTTTGATAACTGTTTCTTTCCCTACACCTCGAAGCTTTGGAACTCTCTACCCTCTCATGTATTTCCCAGTACATTTGCCCCTGCCACATTTTTAAAAGACAGCTTTATTCACTTCCTCCAAAATTCGTTAATACTTTCCCTTATCTTTTTCCCCCCCTTTTCATTTACCTCTCTATATTTCAATTGAAGGCCTGGCCTTAATGTGGACTTTTGTCTATGACTGGAGCCTCCAACTTAAGAAAGAAGATAACAAGAAGACCTGAAGGTCTTTGAAGCGGTTATCTGGTGGAGGAAGGTAATGATAACAAGCTGGAGTGACAGACAGGATAGCGAGGGAAAAAAGGTCATATGATGGTAAGGGGTGGTGGAGGTGTGTGTGTGGTGTTGTGGTTGCAGCGAAAGGTTATAGCTGGTGATGAAGGCTGTGGTTTGGAATGAGGGGTTGTGGGTGACTTACGAGGGAGTTATGAATTGTGAGGGAGGGAGGGAGGGGTTGTGGCTGATTTACGAGGGAGTTATGGATTGTGAGGGAGTGAGGCAGGGGTTGTGGGTGATATATGAGGGAGGTGCAGATGGTGAGGGGGGGTTACAGGTTATTATATACGAGTAGGCTGTGAATGATGATGAATTATTAGAGTAGTTGTGAGAGGTTAGGGTTGTGAGTGTGAGTTGTACTGGATACGGAAGGGAGGGTATGCGGTCCCTCATGACTCCAGGGTTCAAGTGAGAATCTTTGACACGTATGGCAGTCAGAAACACACACACACACACACACACACACACACACACACACACACATATATATTTATTTATTTATCTATTTATTTTGTTTTGTCGCTGTCTCCCGCGTTAGCGAGGTAGCGCAAGGAAACAGACGAACGAATGGCCCAACCCGCCCACATACACATGTATATACATACACGTCCACACACGCAAATATACATAACTATACATCTCAATGTATACATATACATACACACACAGGTATATATATATATATATATATATATATATATATATATATATATATATATATATATATATATATATATATTAAAATCTTGCTCTCACATTTTACAGCGTCTCGAATCAATACTGGACCGCGTCTATGCCTCTCCTCCACCTCCACTTCTCGCCAGGCCTGGTGGTGGAGGGGTGGGTGGTGGGGGGGTGGTGGAGGGGTGGGCAGGAACCCACCGTGCTGTGTAGGAGGACGTAGTCGAACCCCGCTAGAAGGATGCTAACCTTGTTACTGTGGATGAATGGGGGTAAGGCGGGACTGAAGCCTTGGCGGTGGCGACCCATTGCGCATGGGGATCGAGGGTCTCGGGTGATGGGATGAGGTGGGAGAGATGTGGAAATGGGAGTGGGTGGGTGGGTTGGGATGAGGGAATCATGAGGACTGATAGGTGAGGGGGGTGTGTGTGTGGGGGGGGGGTAAGAGTGGACGGTTGAATAGGGTGGGTGTATGGGGGGGAAGGAGGGGGGAGGGGAGGTCTGGTAGACTGGGGTGGGTAGTTGGGGAGTTTGTGTAGTGGGGAGAGAATGCTTTTTGCAGCAGACGCCACCCATAACCTTCCCCCACGATCAGTATCCCGTCTTCCTCCCTCGTCTCTTCATGGGTAGGGACCCATGAGTGACCCACCCCATGATTAATACACAACCCCATGATGCCCATAAGCTGACTTCAACACCCCATAAACTAACTCTTTATCTCGTAACGTTGCCCACCCATGATATGACCCCCCCATAACCCGATCCTCACCCCATAACTCCACGCCAGTAATTCCACTCTCTCACCCCATTATCTCACTCCCCACCTCCATGATTAGCTTCCTACGCTCGTCATGTCTCACCCCATTACAGGACTCCTCCACCCCCATTATCTAACCCCAATTCTGTATCCTTAATTCCACTGGTGTATTAACCCATTTTTTTTACCTCATCCTTTGTACACTTGTTTATTTCTATCCTTCCCCCTCCGTTTGCCTCCCCACACTTCCCTCCCCACTCCCCACTCCCCACTCCCCACTCCCCACTCCCTACACGACTGATAATGAGGTGTCTGTCAAGTGATTTAACAACGCCGTGTGATGGTCGATGCAAATCTAGGACTGTTACAACCACGGGGGGAGGGTTGTGATGGGGTTGTGATGGGGTTGTGGTGGGGTTGTGGTGGGGTTGTGGGTTGGATTGTAAGGTGTACTAAGGGATAAGATGGTGTGGGTAGATTTCTTCGGGATGGTGTTGTGGTTGTGATGTTGATTGAGGTTCTTAGTAATGTGTTGGGGTTGTGATGAGAATGAGAGTTAAGGTGGGGGGTTTTTTGGGTGGGGGAGTGGGAGAGGAGGAGGTAGGTTGTCACTGAGTACATATATTAAGGAAAAAATAATACTAAAGTGAAGGGAATACGTGTGGGGGTTGTGTGGCAGTAGACTCAAAGGCTCAGTAAATAAATATTGTGTCCTCACACGTAGACTTTATTTAGCTAAACTCTTTCTCCGTTGATAATTTCGTCGTATATTTGTATTGCCATGTTGGAGAATGGCTGACACGTAGTTTCATAATCGATATTCATATTTGTATCATTAAAGTGTATACCAACCACACCATATATTCGTTAGGTTGAAGTAAAGAAAAAAATATATCGTGAGGTTACATAAGGTAACCGTAGGTATTTCAAATGACGAGTTTTACTTCATGTCTTTTTCCGTCAATATAATTATTACAGTTTTATTATCTTTTATTTTTTTTTATTTAATGTTAATGCCTTTGTTATGTTCTAATGCCCTTGTTTATAACTACACTGCCATGTGCTTTATATGGGGGGTGGAGGAGGGGGGAAGGGGGAGGGAGTATTTGTGTATAAGTAGATGCCAGTCACACATTTGTGAATATATATATTTATTTATTATAGATCATAAAACATATTTATAAGGTCATGAAGAGTCAATATAACCTCCATGACATGAAGGCTAGAGAAACAATTAGATATATGAGGTTTCCAATGAGGAATGTCTTTGATGAGAATGTACGCCTTTTTTTTGAAATAAACACAACATGGTAACTGTGAGTTAGTGGGAGGGATGTGTGAAGTGTTTCCAGTTTATGAATATAAAGACGACCAGAAATATGGCGAATGGCGAGTAAGTCCCAAGTTTCTGTAGGATTGCAATGCAAGGACGAGGGGGTGTCACTCCAGTGACATTACCTGTACGCATCGTGGCGTAATTGGAGGTACTTAATGCAAGCATTAGGCAAAATGGTCCATCAATATTGCAACAGCCGGTGTGTGTGTTGGGTCTGGGGGCTCATGGCTGGTGGTGGGAGGAGGGACGCCAGGGAGGAGGAGGAGGAGGACAGGGTTACCAACCTATGAGAATTCATGCCAAATACTACGGGAAATTAGTCATTATTATTCCAGTCTCGAAACGTCGCACTGTTTGGGACTTTTTTTTTTTTTTTTAAATCACGATGGACGTCCCAGATTTATTTTTCGGCGAGGGTAGTAAATTATTGATAATGGAATGTGGGAAGTGTTGGAGGTCCCATGTGTTGGTAGTGGATGTGGCTGCCAGATGGATGATGATGGCTGCAGCATCCTCCTCCTCCTCTCCGCCTGGGGTGAGCATCTTAGAAATAGAAAGAGAAATGATATTATCCAATGTTCGTAGTATTTCCTAATCATTCGATTAAAAGTACGAGTATTAAATCCCATTAATTTCTCTTTAGCAGTAAGTAGTAATTTGTATTGAATGTTTATAGTTTGGTTAGGTGTTTATATACAGTATTGGGCGAGGGGGAAGGTATCCCAAGCCACACATCTTGGCCTGACGATATTCGCAGTGCGATTGCAGCAGAAACGAGAACCACGCCCTCGGTGTATCGAGACTGCCTCTTAGTTTCCATTTAGATAATAGTAATAGTAATGGCTGCCCCCACCTCGCTCTGGAAAGGTCGGAATTGGCCGCAGCGTCACTCATCATGGCGTACGCAGGCATACTGTGCTGTGCACCTGCCGGGCATGGCGGATCATGCCTCCACAATTGTTTGGTCATTAAGAAGACCCCACCACAATTCGTCACTCGGGTCACCACACACACACACACACACACACACACACACACACACCACAATACAGGCATCCTCACACACACACACTAGCGGGCGCGCGGGCGGGTGAATGAAGAAGGTGTAAAGTTTGCGTAGCACTTTGTTGGCAACGTATTTCTCTCTCTCTCTCTCTCTCTCTCTCTCTCTCTCTCTCTCTCTCTCTCTCTCTCTCTCTCTCTCTCCCCAGCCCAACTGTCGTGTGTACCTGTTCCACAGCCAGTGGGGATTGCATTGTGGAAGAAACCCGTTTGTCTCAACCATGACACTACCATATGGTTACGGTGGAGGAGGTGAGAACCAGCCACAGAGTCATGTGGCGATGGTACAACCGCTAATATTTTAGTTTTTTTCTTCTCTCTCTCTCTCTCTCAACCGTCGCCTTCAAGCACGATTCGTTCCTTTTGAGAGAGCCAGTTTGGGTTGTTGTTTAAAAACATTTATGTATGAAATAGTACCACCCTATCCATAATTTTGGCCGTTCGTGTAAGTGCAAATGTGCAGTTTGCTGTACAATGTGTCTGCTGAAATCACCAAGGTAGTCGGGATATAATATTGATCACCTTTTTTTTTTTTATCCCAGTATAAACTGATGTATATATCCCACCCTGGTCTCAGCCTACTTCATTTACCTCTAGTTACCTTAGTTTATGACCCAAGGTCACTCCTGTGGTTGTGTAATCAGAATATATATATATATATATATATATATATATATATATATATATATATATATATATATATATATATATATATATATATATTCCTATAAGTCCACGGGGAAAATGAAACACGAAAAGTTCCCAAGTGCACTTTCGTGTAATAATCACATCATCAGGGGAGACACAAGAGAGAAATATAACAGTCAGTTGATATACATCGAAGAGACGAAGCTAGGACGCCATTTGGTAAACATGTCCAATATATATATTTCACTATCGTTATAATCTAAGCTTAGAATGTAGTCAAGATGGCACCTCGTGTCGACCTGGACTTAGCTGACATGGCCGGGTCAGGTCAAGGGCATATATTTTTTTTTCCTCCATGACGACGAAGGCTATGTCGTCGTACCACCTGGGGTAGAAATATCAGGCCTGCTTACCCCTTTCCCTGCCTCCTCCAACCCCTGCCGCCACGCCTCCCCCTCCCTCCCTGCCCCGGCGTTGAAAGGGAACTTGACAGGGTGTCGCCCACGGCGCTCAACCGCCAACACACTCTGTCTTACGTTCAGATTTTCAAAACTTGAACGCCCCGGGAGGGAGGGAGAGAGACCACCATAATGTAGGCATTTCCTTCGTGTTAAGTGTATTATGTACATCTCTCTGACCCCTTGTGGTCATGTTTCAATAAACCTGAGGTCATATTTCCACGTAAAGTTAGGGGATGTCTTTTTCATACGACATATTTTTATTTTAGAATTCCCTTCGTTCAGTGTGTTAGGTTATTGAATGTGTTATTCGCACCTTTGGACTATAGACCAATAGGATTCATGGCTAGGAGTCTCGATTGAGTAGTTTGCTGTATATTTAGACTTCGTTAAATACAATCTTCAAGAAGATATATGACACCCCCACAGCAGTTTCTTTGAGACCCCCATGAACCCCACAATAGCCCATGACCCCACAATATTTGCCCATGAACCCCACAACAGCCCATGAACCCCACAATAGCCCATGAACCCCAACAATAGCCCATGAACCCCACAATAATCCATGAACCCCACAATAGTCCATGAACCCCACAATAGCCCATGAACCCCACAATAGCCCATGAACCCCACAATAGTCCATGAACCCCACAATAGCCCATGAACCCCACAATAGCCCATGAACCCCACAATAGCCCATGAACCCCACAATAGTCCATGAACCCCACAATAGCCCATGAACCCCACAATAGCCCATGAACCCCACAATAGCCCATGAACCCCACAGTAGTCCATGAACCCCACAATAGTCTCAGTCGAGAGTTAACAAATCCAGAGTTTTGTAGGATCTGATCCTCCCTTAGGATCCCGGGGTAGGCTGAACAACGCACATTTACAACCCACAACAGACCCACCAGACCCGACCCCACACACCACACCACACCAGTCGTGTCGGGACCCACCCGACCCCACACCACACCACACCACACCAGTCGTGTCGGGACCCACGCTAAACCCCACGGGATTCACACTCTTCCTCCACCAACCTTCCAATAGTCGTAAATCCTTCCCCACCAACCCTGTAATATTCGTAAAGTCTCCCTCACCAACCCTGCAGCATTCTGTAAATCTTCCCTCACCAACCTTGAAATATTCGTAAATCCTCCCCCACCCACCCTGTAATATTCGTAAATCCTCACCAAAACCCCACTGTATTCTCTCTGAGGCCATCAAAACCGTGTTTCGGCCCATAATCCCTCTTACCATTTCCATACGTACCCCACGAAGATCTCCACCTCCCGCCTCCACACACACACACAGAGCCCGGGTCGCCTGATGTACCTCACTGGGGAATGTGTGATGGTATCTGTAGCTCGGGCGGGAAGGATAAGACAATAGGAGTCGCCGGGAAGGGATTAAGTTCAGACTTCCTGCCGCCAGAGCCAGTCTTTGGGTATCCGATTCTTTTATTCAAGTCCTCTCTTGATGCCTTCCTCCAACCCAGATGCTCGCTCGCTGGCTCGCTCGCTGCTGGCAGTGAAATTTCCGTCCATATTCCAGTTGTATTTACGGTTGTAATGTTGCATTTATGCTATAATAAGCGTCGTAAGTAATGTTTAATTTTCTATTTCACCATGACATCAATTGATACTTGATTTATTGATACAGTTACGTGATGATACAAAACTTCATTCTATAATCTTGATTTAAGCAGAATTGACAGATAAATGAATTCATCTCATTTCATATTAATTTTTATATTTTTTTACCCACCAGTATGTTTATTTCTGTCCTTCCTTTCCAAAGGGGGAAATTATACGAGGAAATATAAAGCTTAATTCATTCAACCAGAATGGTTTGAACTATTTTATTTATCGTAAATGAAACAAAAGGAAAACGGACTACAAAAATATTATTTTTTTTTTCAAACTTCTCTCCCAACCGAAGTTAATCTTACCTCTCTTAACGATGGATAAATAAGTTATTTTAAATGGTACATGAAATGTTATCTTTCATCCTTGGTTTACATGCGTACTGTACTCACCTTACCTACTGGTTTTCCAAAGACACTTCGAAACCCAGGATATTCAAAAGCCATTGATATTACGATCATATTTCTAAGCTTTTGATGAAGCTAAGCGTACAGTGTACATACACACAAGACTGTTAACTGGCTGGCCTGGCCTGGCCCACACTTGGCCACACGTCTTGGGTCGCGTCCTTCAAGTATGTGGCGCCAGACCGTCTCCATTGTACAACCTT